>NC_061846.1:22004821-22012321 GCF_019202785.1 Penaeus chinensis | reverse complement strand
ATCATGAAGCCCAGGCTCTGACCAAAAATCTGACTATCAGTTATGTATTGATAGTCAGGGGCTATGCATTTGCAGTTCCACTGTATTTTTACTGACTTCAGCAGTTGATGCACTTAACCCCTTAATGACAGGTGAAGAAAAAAAAAACTCCAGCTCTGGAGATAAATGACAACACACCAACTTTGAGTGCAGGAGTTCGGTACATCAAGCCAAACCCCCGGCTCATAGTGCTTTGGCAAGTCACTGCAGCATACAGCCACACTCCACAGATCGAGCGGATTGTTATGATGCATCAGCACATGACCCATTGGGAAGGGGTTAAAGCTTTACATGGCCAATCAGACATATTAGAAGTTGGCAGTTACTATCTGAAGGCTGGTTTATATCAGTAAAGATTTAAGTGAGCCACCATGTCCATTATATAGGCCTTCCTCTGTTACTTTTACAAGAAAATGCTACTGCATTAATTTCATGATCCTTCTGAAGGAAACATTGTGGCCTTTCTACTGTTCTAGTGAAAATTTTGCACCTTTGAATTATAAAACAGTTGTTATCAGGAAAATCTAACATAACAATTTTCATCGTCATTCACATCTATTTTGAATTTCTTCTATGTCTCTGAACTACAGCATATAGCGGTTCTATACGTTTCTGATGCCTCAATATTTGCTTCTGTTTTGATAAACATTTTTAGATAATTGTACCTGAGACAAATTTTAGTGACTGCTTATGGTTTCTGTAGAGGTTGTTTGTAAAGCAAGCAGTTATATTTTAGAGTAAGGTTTGCTAGTTAAGGAAGTGAGAAAACAAGGTGATATTTGAGACAAGCCAAGGAAAGGGTGTAATATAGAGGAAACATCTTGATTTTTAGCAGTTATCTCCTTGATGAAGATGGCACCCAAAAGGGACTAAAGAAATAATTTCATCAGCTGGAACATTTTTTGAAGCTTTACTGCCCAAGAATAAGACCTGATCATATAGCCGTTCCCTGCAGACCACCCGGTTTATCATAACAGCTGTACATGTGACCCGTCCAAAAGGGGTTAAAGCTAAAATTTTGCATGTCATCAATGTTTATATAAAGGTGGTGACCGAGAGACATCTGGTTGAGTTCATATGGGATTTTCCCCTTGATTGAACACTAGAAAATGAGAACTTTTAAAGACATTTTTATTCAGTAGAATTCATTATTGTTTGTAAAAAATATGAAGTGGCAAAAGTCAGATCAAGAAAATATCAGATATATATATTTCATGCAAAACCTTTAGACTCCAGGCTTCGTCACGGTTAACACTAGTTTAGGTTCGCAAATCAAGTTACAAAAAAAGTACTGAAACTGCAGCACAGTAAGTAAAGTATGTCATTTCAAAGTGGGGCTTTGATTTGTGTGGTTATTGAGGTTTTAAAAGTTTGTCATTGTCTCATTTGTGGTACAGTAACTGTTGATATGGTTTATGAAAAAGGTTAACAAAATAAGAATTGTGTGTCATGTCAGTCATTCCGTGTATATTTACGAGTCTGTAATTGTTTTATTCTTTTATTGGGTTATTTGCATCTGTTGTAATGGTTGTGTGTCATTAACATTTTGAAGAATATGGTTCAATAATTTGCTTTGGATCAATATATGATGGTGATGAAATTGAGTTGCTGATTTAGCAGTAAAAGCTAACAGAAATGTAAAAAGGAGTAAAATCCTGAGGTATACAGTTTTGGAGAAATATGAACTGCTTCATGGTGTGGCAGTTAGATCATTATTATATGTAATTGAAATAAATGCTTGTTGACGTTTTATTTTTCCTTACTTATCTACATACTTTTTTAGCCTTCTGGTATTATGCCACAATAGGTGTTTTTCTTTCTTTTTTCTTTCTCCCTTCAAAATTTGTTGTTGGTAAACAGTTTACAATGTAATGGTTTTATTTTGATATGGGAAGGTGATGTACAAGAAGTATAGCTCTTTTTCATGTGGTAGATATGACATTTGAAGGGTTATTTTCATGAATGATGCTAGCTGGAGATATTATATGGAAGAAAAAACCTCAATGTGGGATAAAATGGTAAATACCGTCATTACTAACCACGTGTTCACTGGGTGTCAAGACGTACTTGATGGCCAAATTTATTGCCCAAGCTTTGATGTGTAAGATGTCTAGGCAGTTGGTGTCTTTTTGACTGTTCTTCAAGGTGCCATAAAGAGTGAAATGGCAAACTACCACCATGTAATCATAGAAATGCTAAAGAGCCTATACTTTGGACAAAGTGGTGATCTTGGCCTCCCAAGGTGCTACAGGTATAATTGGACAACAGTGAAAAGGCAACAAATTTATGTGTACCTACAGTAAAGCTTCAGAGAATCATAATGGTACTAAACAGCACATGAAAAAGGGATATCCCAATGATTATTTCAATTTGGATTTCTTTTAAGTGTATTTAAAAAGAAAAAAGGTCATCTTAGGCTGAAAAGAGTGTTTTGTATGTTAGTACTTGTTGAGTTGAAACTGGTATAGCCTATGGATGTGTAGAAGTAGCAGGAAACAAAACATTATTTATGCTATATGAAAACCTCTCTTGAAATTTATGACTTATAACTTCCAAGTTTGTAGGTCTATAGATTAACCCAGTATACTCTGGTACATGTAAATGGTTTCTCGCAGATGGCTCCATGAGTGTTCAACCACATTAGAGTTCATTAGTAGTCCAACATGAACTCCCCTTTATCTATCTATCTCAGTCCCTTGTGCTCTTATGAGTGATACTGTTATTATTATTGATTTTATGATTGACTTCTGTTAGTATTTTAGTAATACTAACAGCAGTAAAAAAAAATTTAATCTTTTAAAAAAATCAAGGAAAAGAGTAAACTGGTGAGATAAGTAGGACTTACAATTTGCTCACTGACTGAGTACTTGTGGAGTCATATATGTGTAAACACAACCCTAAACTAAGATACCAGCAGAAATGACATGCATGGCATGTCATCTAGGCACAAAGGATTACCAGAATAATTAAATACCAATTGGTTTAACAGTGCATTCTGTGCCGTGATGTTTTGACAAACTGATTTGTTAACTGCTCAAGAATGCTATTCACTTACTGGCAATTTCTGTAGTTTGTTTTCAGAGCAAGGGATGAGAATTGTATTGTGTTTGCACTGACAGGCTCAGCTTGTGCACTAGTACCCAAGTGAATTAATAGAAGAGGAATTCAATTTTGGGCTAGGACATCAATTTTCCTAAGAGTTAACTACATTCTAATTGTTTCATCGTGCTTTGGTCCTTCCTTTGCTGGTGATCTGCTTTATATATTTAAACTCATTGAAGTCTTAGGTGGTACCTTTTCAGAAATCTTGTTTGTTTTACCTTTATTTATTGTAAGTGACTTTCATGGTTGTATAGACTCTAGTTCCTCAAGTTTTTGGCTATGATGAGTCTCTCTAGCAAAAGTGAAGAATTTTTTTTTTGTCATTCCTTCTCTAGCATCATCATTTCATACTCTCACATCAGTTCATTCAAAGAAAGGAAAGTGGTATGAGCTGTGTGTGTCTGCAATATTACACAAGTATGAGAGTGAGTGAGAATGAGAATTTTATTGTTCCTTTTGTATGTGTTTGTCTGTTTTCAAAATTTGTGTCTGTTTGTGGTTTATGATGATAGCAGTTTCATTGCTTTGTGGGATAATTTAATTGGAATGCAAAAGAGGAAATTAAAAAAAATGTTTACTCATGTTTTAGATAATTTATAAGATTATTTTCAGGGGTAGAAACCTTGATTGTATCAGAAGACTTACAAGAAATATAGGATAACAAACAACAGATTAGAACAAAACCTTCATATGCATGTGCTTGTGCTACAAACATGTAAATAGCAAGTGAATGGAGAACTAGGCAGTAATGGGCATCAGTACATGCAATTGTCTAATGAATCATAATTCTATACAACATTTAGACTTTTTTAATCCTGCAGCTTATTTGCACAGATAAGTCTACATTACATTTATCAAATAATTCCTGACTATTCCAGAATATTTTTGTTTTGTTAGTCCACAAGTAACTAAGAAAAGAACTTATTGATGCTATCCACATCCAGCAAAGAATCTATGGCATTCTGATATATTCAGATTTGATCTAAACATTCTTGCATTGTATTGTACATAATGGAAAGGAAGCTCAAGTGTGAATTTCTGCCAAAAATATTTGCTCTATGGTATTTTGCAATCCATATATGTTAACTTTTATTTCAAATTGGTCATGTAAATGTATCAGTCTTTAATTTTTTTCCAATACACTTTGAGAAAAACACCCTAGTGATACTGATAAGATGATACTTACATTGAGTAGCAAGGGGAATACTGATACCAATACAAAAGTATCAACTTGATCAACATATATCACGATATATGTTTTTCTGCTATATACATTATATATATATATATATATATATATATATATACATACATAATGTATATATATACATAATATAATCTTATTAATGCATTGAGGCCAGGAGTTATTGTATACATACATTGTCCACTGTTTTTTTTTTTTTTTTTTTTTTTTTTTTTTTTTTTTTTTTTTTTACTTTATTTTTGTAGATGCATCATAGAAGTCCTTAGTTGCAAAGGAGTCAATTACTAGGCCTATCTGCCCTCCCCTATTTCCTTCGTTCCTTGAATATTCAGAGGAAAGATTTTTGCTTGTATTAGTATTATTTTAGTCAGTGGTGATAATAGTAACATAAATAATAGCCTTTTCTCATGAATAAGTAAAATTAGGCAGGCCAAAAGACAGTATGTTAACATCATCAATTGATAGTTGTTGTAAACATATTTATTTGCTTTTCTTTGACCTTCAGTTCTTCACCTAACACCCCCCACCCCACCCCCCCCTTATAATAGTCAGAAAAATTATATTTCAGTTTTTTTAATAACTTTTATCCCTGTAAAACCTTTACCATTATTTATACCACAAAAGGATTTAAGTGGCTTTTTGTCTTGCTTTACAGCAACATTCTAAAAACGGTGTAAGGTATTCAAGATTTTTCCCAGTCTCTAAACATGATTGAAGAGGGGAATAAAACAATATTTCTTGAATATCTGTTAAACACCGTTCTAAGGAATATATTACCTGTATTTTGATTTTTCTGTTTACTGTTACATTAAGCATGCCAACCTACTTACCATATTTTTGTATGATTTTCTCTCTAGACCATTAAGAAAGTGAGAGATCTATATTTGTATGTTTTTTTGCGAAGGGTCTTGCTAGTGATACACAAACTATTACAGGAGCCTTTGCTTTGCTGAGGGGCTGCTTGCACAAAGCTGGAATGCTCATGCTGGCCAGGAGATGTACTTGGTTTCCTGATACTGATAATTGTTATTTCTTTCTCTTATTCTTTCAGTATTTATTTTCTTTTGTATTCTATGCTGTGGGCAGAAAAGGAGGAAACAAGAAATGTGTGTTATGATGATGATGTTTTTCGTAGCATCTAGGTGCAAACATATCTTTTTGACTAATCTCATTTTGAATCCTTTCCTGGATTTAACTTTACTTTGTGTGTAGGAACATGTGCTTGGAAGGGAAAGAAAGTTGGGTCCCAAATTTTTAATTTTTGAGGAAGTAGTTTATGCATGTTTGGGCAGAGGTATTTATTGTACAGGCTCTGATTTCACAAATGTGAAGGAGACAAACTACCCAAAACTATGGCGTGTGGCTGTACGCCACAGCGGTGCGCCAAAGCACTACGAGCTGTTGATTTTGGCTTGATGTACCGAACTCCTGCGCTCAAAGTCGACGCATTGCGACGAAGTTTTTTTTTTTTTTTAGTTTTCTTCACCCTTCATCTTCAGGTCATAGGCATAGAGCACTACCAGTTTCCATTTTCCTGATCAGATTTAAGTAGAATTATATAGGGAAACAAGCACGCAAAAATTCTGTGATGCATCAATAGCTTTTCATTTGGTTATCCCAGATTTGCACCTAGTTCATGTGGTTGTGAGTGAATATTGGCATTAGCTAGGGGTTAGAGTTGAGGTGGAAAGAAGCTGGCCACTCTACTGTGTTATCTCACAGCAAAGAAAACCTGCTCCTGGTACATATGTACCCTCAGCTGTCTACTTGGATATGAGACCAGTTCACTTGAATATAAAGAACTGGATGGATAGATTGCAGATTTTGAGCTTTATTTCTTTTGGTATGTTGTTTGATAGCAAAAGTGTTAGAATGTTTGCTACACTCATTAGGGAAAGAAGAAAGTCTCTGCAATTCTTAAAATATGAAGTCTTTTATACAGAGCAAAAACTGGATATTAATGCAATCTGTTAGCAGCAGGAAAACTAACAGGAGAGAGATGTTAGAGACAATTGCATATAGTGTTTGGATATATTCATATGCAAAATATCACATATATTACTGTATACTGATGAAGTTTCTTATGACCCTACAATATAGTGATAAGAGGTCCTGTGCCATGAAATGTTATTTTACTTTGTGTGGGTGGGTGGGTGTAATGCATGTACAACAGTATGAAGCTCTATTTCTGATGTGAAGTATTTGTAAGCCAAAGCTAGGAAGGAAGCTGTAAATACAAAAGAAAAGGTCAGATGTTTTTTTTCTAGGCATGGTTTACTTTTATTTAGTTAGTTCTTTTAGGATAAAGCTGTGTTGAAAGTAAAACCAACCATTCACCCAAAATAGGGTTGAGAAATAGGCAGTGGAAAGGACTGAAAGATCTAGGACAATTTAGAGATAGCATTAGTTGAGCATATAGTTTAGCAAATGCATAAGTGTAAGTGTAAGTTTAAGGAGCTGTTAGGATTGAACCGTAGCTGTTGCTTGAGGCCCACATAGGTGTGCACACACAAGCTACACACATTGTAACTACAGGTCTTACTCCCTACAGCGCTAAATATGGTGAATGGCATCACGGTGAACGGGCTTGGAGAAGTGGCACTAGAACAAGGACCTTCTCTCATCACCCTTGGTAATTAAAGTTCTTTACTCTGTATTTGCACATTATTTGTTTGTAATATCCCTCCCCTTCCACCCCCCTCCTCCCTGCCAGTTCCCTTGTTCAAGGCATGGAGATGAAGTGTAGTTTGCCTGACCTGATCTTTGAACAAAAGCAGAATGTTAGTATTCTACTTTTTTCTTATTTTTAGTCTTTTTTTACTTTTAAATAGTAATACTGGTATCCTAAAAAGTAGTGTATGTATGGCAATGCTTTGAATTTGTCATTACTATCTTAGCCTTTATATCCACTGACATTTTATTGAGGTTACTAATTTTATATCTACATAAGTCGGTCTTCCTAATCATATAAGGTGACAAGGGAATAGATACTAAATATTTTTGGATTTTTTTTTTTTTTTTTCAATGGGATTGTAAAGCAGTAGCTGCTGCTGAGAACTATTTGCTGATAACCTAGCCTAACTAGTGCTTTTTTATTAACTCATGAAAAGCTATGTAGTGTGGCATTGGAAATGACTGTTTATCTAAATACTCTA
>NC_061846.1:21979821-21999821 GCF_019202785.1 Penaeus chinensis | reverse complement strand
TATATATATATATATATATATATATATACATATATATATATATATATATATATATATATATATATATATATATATCAAGACATGGTAATATAGAAATGAATCTAATGTGAAAGGAAAGTAAGGTAAGTATTTGTGATTTTTATATGTAAAATAGTATTAATGTTTATCATTCAGGTGTGTAGATAATTATGCAATAATTGTAAGTATTTTGACATAATAAGCTGTTGTTTGTATGAGGTTTTATATATTGTCAAGGAGCATTATGAATATAATGTTGAAAGTGAGTTATGTTGTACTTATGAGGAGCATGAAAATTTGTGGAAATGGACTTTGATAAAATTGTCCAAAATTGTAAAGTAACAGCTGGTTGGTGATTTGACACAGTACAAAACCTAATAGTTTTTGAATCATTGATATTTGAGGATCAGGGTGAATCACCAAAAGAAGCTTCTACATATGTTCTCTACCACGGTGAATGTATGAATATCATAGTGAATGAAAAGTGAACAAACAGTAGAGTATCAAAACCAGAAAAGTGTTGCCTACAAGTCCAAATGTGTGCGTGAAAAGAGATTTTTTTAGAAGTGGTCGCCAAGACTCCAGACATTTGGTTTCAAGCTGGGTAGGGTAGGTATGCTGTAGTGTAACATAAAGGAAGTAAATGTGATTGCAGAATGTAAGAAAGAAATTGTGTAAAGTGAGCACTGTGGAAACAGATGGAATTTCATGAATACAGATTCTTATCTAGACTTAGTTGAATTAATAAATTGTTATTAATGTTTTTTTCTTTTTCTTTTTTCTTTAAAAATGTAAAATAGCATGTTGAACACTTTTTAATGTTTGGACCTATAATCAGTGATAACGTTTTCTTTTGAAAATGCATTATGTTAGAATGAAATTTTTTAAATACAGTTCAAAAGAAGATTTGCTTCTTTTTCTGACTATTATTGAAGTCTCCTAGGCTGTAATTCTGTATTCTCCTCTACAGCATACTTTCAGCATTCTCTCTCTCTCTTTCCTTTTTTCTTTTCTTTTTTTTTTTCTTTCCTGTTTTCTGTTTTCATGTTTCATTATTTTTTATCCTGTTCTCATTTCACTCTCCTTCCACAAATTTAAAATTTGGGTCCAATATTGGCATTGCTAAAACGCTTCTGCTCTCCCCCTCAGGCCAGCAGGTCCAGCTTGGCAGCCTTAGCTTGGGCTCGCACCTGAACGTACCGATGCAGGTGGGGAATTATGGCCGAAACCACTCTTCCACACAGGGCAACTTCTCCCCAAGTACTCAACCATCACGCCAGGTATTGCTCTTTAACTCATAGGATTTTTTTTTTTTTTTTTTTTTTTTTTTTTTTTTTTTTTTTTTGTGGGGGGAGGGGGGAGGCATTCATGAAGTTGTGGGAGTGTTTGTATGGATGGATGGATGTACAAGTATATCGATATAGCCATATGTAGATATATCATTTTTTGTCTTTGTCTTTTCTTCTTGTTTTTATTGTAAGGTAAACAAAATGTAAATTAGACTTTTGGTCTTTATAAGTCTGATGTCCTTGTTTATGTTATTGTAGCATTAAGCTTTTTATTCTTTTAAGTTCAAAATGCAGCATTGTTCCTCCCTGTTTCAGTCAACTGTTGGCAGCAGCACAGCCATGGGGGGAGGGAACTTCCCCGTTAACAGCGCCCTGATGATTGGTGATTACGTGACCCCAGGATCCATTGTGCTGCCCACGCAGGGTATCCAGCTGGGTGGCCACTCCTCCCTGAGCAGCAGTGGAGGAGGAGGGGTACGCTCCCCAACCCATTGACCGGGACTGTTGCAGACCTCCTCCCTTCTGGCACAGGAAGTCGATCCCGAGCAGCTCTCTACATTGACCCTTGAGGCTGTCCTGCTCGGCCTTCATGCTGCCAGATGAAGGTGGAGAGTTTGCCTACATGTGTGGCTGCCCTTGTGGAGATGACATAGCAGAAGGGGGAGAGGTTCCGCCAACTGATCCTTGTCCTTGATTATTATGAAAGAAGCAAGGGACTTTGACTTTGGCAAAGTTTGAGAGGAGGAAAAATTAGGAAATTAAATAGATGGGAGACATATGAAAGAGAAGAAGAAAAAAACAAACTCAAAGTGGCTATTTTTTACATAATGGTTGTCGTCATAAATTTTTTTTTTCTATTATCATCAATATTAGTATTTTAAAGTTTCATTCTTTCTCTTATATGTAAGAGGGTGTGGATGCTTGGTGATCTCTTGAAACCTGACAAGATATATATATGTGCACATAGCTCAGGGTTTTCTTTCCATCTTCCACTTCTTCTCTGTTGTCTCCAATCGACAAGTGAACGAGTATATCAAGAGAATAATCTGGAAATAAAATAATTTTTTTATGCTTTTGTCTTCAACCAAGCATTTCCCCTGCAACGTCTTGGAGAAAGAATTCTTGGTATTGTACAGTTACCTGGATTTTTGTATAACATTGAGGAAAATTTGGACCTGGCTCATTGCTCATGTCAAAGAAGCCCATTGTATTTGTATAGCACTTGTACAGAATACATTAGATTGATTGATTGGGCTGTTTTTGATGTTGTAAGGAAAGATTTTTGAAACCTTTGGCTTAGACTGTACACTTTATTTCTTATTATTTTCTTGAAAACAAACATTGCATAATTGCATACTGTGTGATTGTCATTTTAGAAGCTGTTGGTTAAATATCCCAAAATTTCTGGCATCAGGTGATATTGATGTTTTGTTGTATATTTAAGAACAAAAGTATTGGGATATTTGGTTTAGAACATATTATTTTGTTTCTCTCATATGTGCTTTTCAAGAATAAAAGCTTGTTAGATGCTGCAGTACAGTACCATGCACAAATGCATATACACATGAACTCTCTCGACACAAACATGTACATATATAGCTATACATAAACATACACATAGGTGTAAACACATACCTATATACATATACACATATACCCACACATATACTGTCACACACATGCACACATACAAAATAGATGAGAGAGAGAAAGAGAGAGAATGAATATGAATACAAATACAAATACATGTGTGTTTGAATTTTGTTTGTTTTCAATCTTTGTTTCATTTGCTTCATAATTTTAGTTCCAGATTTTACTTTCCAAATTTTCTTGTTCTCATTCTTCCTCTTTGCCTCATCAGGTTTAAACCGTTTACTCTCGGGTTTCTTGTTGGTGTGTGTCGTCTGTACTTCTTGTCTATAGGTGGTGCTCTTTGGTGGTGGAAGGAGGATCATGTTGAACCATTCCATGACAGTATAATAATAATTACTGGTTGTTAGGATAGTTAAGGTCAGCCTTGCCCTCCCAAGGGAGATGGCCAGGGCAGCTAAATTAACATGATGGCTGGTGGTGTCCGCCATTGCGGCACATTGGCCAGTGGTAACACCTCTTGGGGCCCAAAGGACTGAATGGAAGTATGGCTTTGCAGGGTTTTGCAGGTGACATGACCTGGAGCACATGTTGGGCCAATGTTAAGCAATAAATGTTAAGCTTCTCCCTTGAAGCTGCCAAGGTCCTGTGTCTCAGGAGTTTCCAATTGTCCAGAATACCATACTGTGTCTCATAGACACTTGGTTTAAATGATGTTCTTATGTAATAAATTCCTATGGAATTGTCATAGCTGTCTTCTTCACAGGTGTTTCATATATTGAACAAGCTTGTGTGCTTACAGTAAACCATGTTGGTGCGTGAAACTGCAAGAAAGACTTCTCCTAAAGTTACCAGGGGCTCTGCCAGGTTTGCATGCAGGGTCAAGGGATACTCAGGTCAAGCCATGCCATGCTGGAGCAGCAGGAGAAAGGGGGCAGGCAGGAGTGTAGACTTCTTCATTTGAATTTGATGTCTAATGCAGTTATTATCTGATTATGGATAGTGGGAGGGAATGGAAGCCCTCTTGAAGCCAGGGAGTTTGAGACACAATCATGTAGTGTGAAGAATTTGGTGTCTGTGTATGTGCTCTGTTGGTGAGGGTCTTCTAAGATTTATTGATCATATAAAGCAGAAAGATTGCCCTGTAATTGGGCACATAGATGTGGATCCATTTCGTAGGCCTAGTGTCTCATATGTGAAATAGCAAGCAATTAAAAATGACATTTCTGTTATTCTTTGAACTCTGCTGTTACTCTTCCTAGCAGTTTGTAGCAATGTCTTGTTACCAGATGATGTAATGATGGAACTGGTCAGTTGCATATTTTTGAAAAATGAATTTGTATTTTTCAAATGATAGGCTTACCATGTTTATTTTGATACTTAAAAACATCTTAGGTTGTACTTCACAGATTCCCTGAAGGTTTTTAAATGACCATGTACTCTGTTTGTATGTGACTAATTATATTATTCTATATTTTTATTTTAGTTTTATTAATTTGGCTTTCTTTATAAGAATTCTACATTTTGGTTATTTGTACTTTCTCATTGTAATGATCAGGGTTTTGAAAATAAGTATGTCACAGATCAAATTACCAAGTTAATAAGATAGTTATAAGATAGGATAGCTAATTCTTTGAGGTTTGCAGTGTTTGAATGTAAGAAAAGCCTGGATATTCCTTCTATAATGCACAAATCTCAAATGCTGACTGTTGTACTTAGTACTTAGAGGTTTTCTGAGTACTGAAAAAGAAAAGTTTACAGTAGATGTGGACCTCTTTTGTCATGTTCCCCAAATAAATTATTTGATTGCAGAAATTTTCATAATGACAAAACACTTATACAAAGATATATACGCACAAGAGCACACACATGTATAAGCGTACATACATTCACATATAACTACTTTTTATATAAAACCTTTAATCTGAAAGATGTTCATTGTATAGAGCCTGACTCAGTTGCAATATTGCAAAATTTTGGCAAGCAGTTGTAAAGGGAAAGAGAAAAAGTCCTTGTGTTTACATCCTTAACCTTTTCCTTTCATCTTGTTTGTGAATATCCAGGGCTTTTTATTTTTCTTATCTCTAGGTGAAGTTACAGCAACTTGTGCCCAGTCAGTGAATTGAAGAATTATAATCATGTACTTACAGACTTAGAGGATCAAGGAGCACCAACTCCCGATGGAATATGAGTGAGATGTTATCTGAGTTTTGACTGGATGCATTATTTTGAGAATCTCAAGCTGTGCTCATGTACTTTGTAATCAGACCCTATACAAAAAAAAAGGAATAGTCCCTTATTATATGAATTGTTTATCTTTTTTTAATCTTTTTAAGAGACTTCAGAAATATGGTGTTAGTCTCGTGCACTGTCACCACTTTTTAAGGGAGTCCCTCTGGCTCAGGTCTGTAGTTAGCCAAGGGATACATTTACCTTTTTTATAGTTTTTATTATTTTTTTTTTTTTTTTTTCTTCTTTTTTTCTTTTAGATCAGTTAAAATGGAAATTGTTTTGAAATGCCGTTCTATATATTTTTACTTCTTAGTTGCATGTTCAAAGAGTTGAATTAAACGGTTTGAAAGAATGAAGGATATGGGTTTTATTTATTTTTATTTTAAGAGAGTTTGGTTTTAGGGTAACTATTTCTCTCATTTTTCTCTCTGTTCAGTAGTTGCCTAATGTAGCCAAGTGCATGACACTTGCCTCCATAGCTGCAGGTATCTTGGAAAATGTTGTATTTTATACAACACTTTTCACAAAATCCATCATTCTCAAAAACTATATATATTTTTTTGAAAAGCATAGCCTATATGATTTTTATAAGGCTAATCTCTATATTTTTTCATAGGTTTAGATATTGGGAAATGAAGTATTGTGGTTCCCAATGTTTTGAATGAAAGGAACCTATATAAAATGTATTAATACATTTTATATATAATTCTCATCAAATATTTTTACTCCCTGGTATGTGAACTGATATGCTGTAGTTACACAAACTGGAAGTCTCTCCTTTTTTTCTTTTCTTTTTCTTGTTTGTACTTCTAATAATACTCTATTATTACTCAGCATTTCACAGTTTGCACTTTCATCATATATAGGTTAGTGGGAGTTTTTTTTCCAGCCATGAACAATGGACTGCATGCAACTTTTGATGTGGCATGCTAGGAGCTTGTGACTACTCAGTTATTATTTGATTTTTAACCATGTAAAAGTTTCATGCTTAGCTCCTATATATCTTTACATGTATGTGTGGTTATGAAGGATAAAAGAGAACTTTTGTTTTTAAGACCTGTAAGAATGAGAATAATTTTAATTATTTGCTTATCCTTGAGGAAGTACCATTATTTGAACTACTTTTATTCTTTCATATTTTTATTTTACAAGTCGGGTGTGATGAACTAGGGATTATTTTTAACCTGATTTTTTTCCCCCTTTCAAAGATCATCTAATCAGAATTTTATCATATTTTGGGGATTTTATAATGAATGAATACTGAAGTCATTCTGTGTCTTCATATACATATACATATATATATATATAGTAATTTATTTTTGAAATTTATATGCTTTTTGCTGTCTTCTTATCCCATTCTGACAAGTGGCAGAATACAAATAAAAATCTTGCTTGCCTGACAGTGTTCCGTGTTAACCCCTTCACGACGGGTCACGTCTATAGATGTCAAAACAAACAGCTCAAAATGTGGCGTGCGGCTGTATACCGCAGCAGCGCGCCAAAGCGATACGAGCCGGTGCGATATACTGAACTCTAATCGCCAGAGCGTAGTTTTTTTTTTTTTTTTTTTTTTTTTTTTTTTTTTTTTTTTTTTTTTTAAGTTTTCTTCACCCGTCACCAAGGGGTTAAGTGTTGCCTTTTGTGTGTAGCAGGAATCGCTAGGACTTCCTACTTATAATCAGGGTTGCTAACCATTGCTATTTTTAAGAAAACTGTGTAACCATTCTTCTTTGTTTCTGAAAGGTTGTTAAAAGTCCTTGTTAAAAATATTCAGTGCAGCTAAAGAGAACAAGTGAGAAATGAAAGTTTGGCAAGGCACAGAACTGTTGTATTATAAAAAAAATTCTTCCGTGATCCTTAAATGTATTTGAGTACAAATATCAAACAAAGTGTCTCTCCAGGTATGAGCCCAACTGCTTTAGGGTTAGTCTGGGATATGAGGCATTTGGTCTCAGAAGTTTATTTCTTACAAAGGTAGTTTTATAACATTAGCCGCATAATTTGTTTTTAATTTTCCATCTGTGTGTGTGCGTATGTATGTATGTGTGCGCGTGTGCACGATTGGCATACAGTAGAATAACATATGTGGATTTTGTGTAAGAATTGTTTTCCTTTACTTTATTTTCTAGAACAATCTATAAATAAACTTCAAGTGTTATTTGCAGCACAATCTGCCTATAGCACTGAGGCAGACTACAGATATTTCATACAGACCTTTGTGAAATCAACACACAGATGAAAGCACTTCAAAGAATGGAAGGGGGAGTGGGAGGTTGAAAGATATGGGGAAAGCACTAAGTGTAACTGAAGTCTTTAGAATTTGGAATGAATAGTTTCTACAGCTTAGCGCGTTGTCTTTTGCTAATGGTGTGGCTAGTTAAATTCATAGATTGCTCCCTTTCTTTTCCTCTTGTTTTTTCCTTTCTCTCCTTCCTTCCCTTCCCTTCTGTGGCTTGGTTGCAAGAATCACAGTTCACAGCTGGACTTGTGTAAAGGTTTCCTCAGGCTACGACTACAGAAAGCTTCTCTAGACTCTGAATACTGTGTTCTCAGGTGTAGAGATTAAACCTTGGGAGTTACCTACTTCTTTTTCTATTTCTTCCTTTAAAGAAAAAAAAAAGTTTAAACTATTTTTCATAGTTGGTATAGTTCTCATCATATGGTCAAATGAAAAGGAAAAGGAAATGAAGAAGAGAAAAGGCAAGGTATAATCTTCCTCTCCCTTATTTTTTTAATTACTTTTATTATTTTTTTGTTTTGTTTTTTATGCACTCTGATCGTTTTTTACCTTTTGATTATTATTTTTATTACTTACCATTACTTTTATTGTTATTATTTATTCTTGTAAGGTTCAAAGTTTACACCAATGATATAGTTTTGTTTCATTTTCATTTTATATATGTAGACCTTTTACTTTTGAGTAATTCAAAAGCCAGATACCATGCAGTCGTGTTCCTCTTATGTGCAAGACAATTCTATGTTTGGAGGCACATTTCTTTTATGTAATTATCCTTTTGTCTCCCCCCAACCCCTACCCATACTACTACTACATTTTTTTTTTTTTTTCCTTTTTTTTTTTTTCTTTTTTTTTTTAATATAATTCTTGTAGTATAAAAATATTCTTCATTAGTGAAGGTGCTATGGAGTTCCAGCATTGGTGATCTTAAAACTTTGGAGGCCTCTTAGGAAAATGTGGATATATTCCATGTTTAGTGGTGAGGGTCATGGATCCTTGCGCTAAAGGTTAGGTGTAAGCATTTGTAGCCTTAGCAGTGATATTGGAGGTGCGTGTGAATAAAGCATCTGCTAGATGAAAGTGTTTCAATATCCTCGACGTCTTTTCTCACACCTAGAGATTGAGATTCTTTTCAACATTGTAAGAAATATTGAAATGATATGAATGAGAACAATAACTCTATAGAGAAAGAAATGCCATCTCATTTTCTCACATTTTTTTTGAAGATCTGATACTGAAATATATGTCAACATCTTTTATTTTCAAATGAAATGAACACTAACGTTTTCCATTAACAAAGAATGAATCTTCCTTTTTATGCTTGATCCTAAACTAGTTATAATCATTTTACCAGATTTGTTTAATGTAAAATATACTTAAAAGTTTTTGAAGACCATTACTCTCTTAAAATTATGAATCTTATATAAATGGGTAGAGTTGCTGCCTGTGATCATACTCTTTACATTTCGCAACCTAATAGAAAACAGCAGTGAAAGAAGAGAGGTGGAATCATGATCAGAAGACCACTCCCAATCCCTTGCTTCTTGTTATGGGAGTGGAGGAGGGCACTCCAGGGGATCACCCCAGCCTTGGTCCTCAGCCCTTATTTTTTTATTGAAAAATTTCTGCCGCATCAACATCTAAGGTCATTAGTGGTGAATACAAAACATATTGATAGGGTAGGGCTTGGGGGCTTTGCCCACTAGATTTCCAGAATGGACATTGGCAAAAATCAAACAAATGTACCAAACATCAAAGGTTACCCAGCATTATGGTAAAGTGTGGCAAAAAGGGTAAATATGAGTTACCAATTTGGATAAGTGGACAGAAGGAGTGAAGAGAAGGAAAAGGAAAGAGGGAGAAGAAAAGACCCTTTCTGGTCCGCCCCTATGTAATGTTCACCTTTCAGTTCCACACATCTGTTGTCCTGTCCATGCTTTGCTGTAGCTCTCACTGGTTTCCCCCACCTATCCTCTCTTTACGGACCTCCCAACCTGTCAGACATCCTTACAGAATCCCACACTTTCTGCTTTGACAACCTGTTCTCCTTCCTCAGATGCATACATATCCTTCATTTGAGCTAAACCCCCTTACCTAATCCTACTTTAACCCATTCACTCATCAACTCATATACCCATCTTTAACCTTTCCAAGATTACTCTAGATTGTTGACTAACTAATTACTCAACCACACTTTACTACCCTTTACAATTGTGCTACATGACCTTAGATGTCTAGCACATTTATTTTGCTTTTACCCATTAACCATTAACAATTCATCCTCTTCTGTCCACCTATACTAATACTAAACTCATTTTCACCCTTTTTGCAATACTTTATTATAATGCTACGACCTGTGATGTCTAACACATTTATTTTTTTTAACCATTAACCACTCTCGAAATCCAAAAAAAAACTTCCTTATTTGGGGCCAATTATGACCTTAGATGTTGACGCTGCAGAAATTTTCCAATAAATATATAAAAATGACCAGAAGACAATGTGTAACTAGGAGTGATCCCCCAATCATTTGCTCATTGTTGTCATGGGGGTACTTAGGAGATGGAGACTTAGGCCTTTCTCTTTTGGTCTTTTCTCCTCTCCTTTTCCTTTTCTTCTTCATTACACTTATCCTGATCATTCACTCATTTTTACCCCTTTTTGCCACAATACTTAACATAATGACCTTTGGTGTCAAGCATATTTATTTGTTTTGTCTATTAATCATTCAGGAAATCCACAAACATCCCCTTATACACAAACTTCCTTACCTGGGGACAAAGACCCCTATTCTGAATAGCCACTAATGACTGGATGTTAACGCACCAGAAAATTTTCAATAAATAAACAATAACTAGGAGTGAAATACCACTTAGCTCATAGAGTTAGGGACAGTGAAAAACAAAAACAGGGCTTTAAATATATATACACCTTAACTGCTATTAACAAATCACAAGACTCTGTTAATACTAAAGGAATGCAGGAAAGGAACACGTACATTCAATAATTTATATTTTTGTCATTTTATTATAAGCCAGTTGTTTCTATGACCAAATATGCAGTTGAATACAAGCAGACAAGTTTTTGTTTCTTCATATCAATTTATTATGTTGTGATAGTAATAAAACTTTAAATTAGAGTATGTTATAAATGTATAAAAGAATTAAGTATTAGATAACAATCCTTATATAAAACATGTCAGTATTCAAACTCAGTACAAAATAATACTCAGTAAAGAATTCAAAATCATGTAGTGGCACAGTACAGCACCGCCACAAATAACACACTATACTTGGACGTGAATCTAGAAAAAATTTGGTACCAATAGTTTCTCTCTCAGAATTCCTCTCCTCCCTGATAAGGGTTCTTTTCCTGGGCTTAACCCATCAACCACAGGTACATGTACTGTCCACTGTAGTTTTTTGGTGAATTTAGTTGCTCACAGATGGCTCCACAAGTACTCTGCTACCATAAAGTCAATTAGGCCCTAGTGACCATGTCTCAGGGTTTTTTTTCCAACACTTTTAACAGCGATAATATTATTGTTATTTTTAACATGATGATTATTATCATGATATTAAAATACTAACAACAATTAAAAAATACAGAAAAGGGTAAACGGGTGAGATAGGTAAGATTGACAACTGAGTCCTTGGTGACTAAGCAATTGTGGAACCATCTGTATGTAAACACATCATCAAGGACAGACAGTTCAGTATTGAGGAGAGGTGACCAATGACCTTGTATGTCTCTCATGCAAAGCAGCAATTCTGTTGCTGATGTTCCAGCAGCTGTCACCAAGTGGCAAGAAACTTCATGCAGTTGCAAGTGTTCCTTTGAGATCTTGATCACTGATTGAAGTAGGTTTATTATGTGTAAACACATAAATAAACTAAAATTGCAATGGACACAGCATGTATGTCATGCCATCCATAGCTAGTAGGTTAAATTTGAGATATCATTACTGCTTTCCCATCGGAGTGTTGGCCATCTATTCCCTGGAGCAGGGGAAACATTCGGCTGAATGACCATGCTGTGAAGGACAGCAGTGGTGATAGTGATCTCTTTAGTGCTGTAGAGTCCCATCTGCATCCTTTTCACCAGGAAGGCAAGGCACCTCTTGAGAAGGCTAACAAACCTCTTTTGACGGCTTTGTGGGCATGAAAACTGGTGTGCAGTTTATGGGTATGAGCATTTGGTGTGTGTGCTAGTTGGAGCTCTCAATAGGGACTCGTGTGAAGACCATCATGTGTACTGTTTCATCTATCAGCTGCTAGGAACTGAACTTGAGGGACACAATTTGGTTCAGCCCTTGCTGGTGGTTCCCCTAGCATCAAATTTCATTGAATTTTCTTTGAATCTCCCACATAGTGCATGCAGTGGTCTCTAGTATTCTTCAGCTTTGGTCCATTTATTGTGAAACTTTAAAAATGCATATTATTAACAATAGCAGGTTTTTCTGTCTTAGGGAATGTCTTCCTTTAATTTTCTCCCTTTCTAGTGCTTGGCAGGGATGATTTCATTAGAGTCCTTACACAATCTGGCTTTAACTGAATAATATCCCTTCCTATGCTTGTATAATTTACACTAGTCCCTAAAGGCTTGGATGACTGTAACATCCATGCAGGCCATGCACTTCACAAAAGCAATCCCTGATCTCCAAGGTTAAAGCACTGCCTGTTGGTAACTTCACTGGCTCCTGATATATGTTATTATTAACCTGGGTACTCGCATTGTATATACCCTGAGTAGCATTTGAGCAATCAGAAAATGCTTACTGGTTTCCAAGGTTTGATGTCCAAAGGTAATAAGCACTTGTAGCTTAGGTAACTGGACTACCTGTTTAGAAAAAAAAAAAATCTATGAAGGTCCATATCAAATAATCACTAATACTATTTTAATGAACATTCAAGAATTGTATATCCATATAATCTGAATTTTAGAGAGACTGTCAGGATAATTTACCCATTAATGCCACACAACTGAACTGTTGACTGTAATATTGTTTAGTAAATTTTGTTTACACAGCTCCACAAGCACTTAGTCACCAAGGAATCAATTAGTAGGCCTACCTGACCTCACCTCATATCCCTATTTCTTGAATTAATGGGAAAAAAATTCTGATGCTTTTATTGCCATTATTATTATTCTCATTATTATTATTATTATTATTATTATGATTATTATTATTATTATTGTTATCATTATCATTATCACCATCATCATTATCATTATTATTGACATTGGGATTATTATCATGTTGTTATCAATATTAATGGCAAAAAGAAATAAAAAAATAAAAAAATCTTTTCAAAAATCAAGGAAAAGGGTAAACAGGTGAGGTCAGTTAGGATTAGTAGTAAAATAGACTCCTTAGTGGCTTGTGGAACTATCAACAGGTATGCAAAATGAATCAACTGAAATAACACTCGACATCACAGCATCAATGTTTTAAAGTGCAAAATATTACATTACCTTTGCTATTGTGTGCTTTAGGAAGATCATCTCAGACAAGCGTAATATGGGTTTTTGTGCACACTTGCCCAGCCTTTACTGAATAAATAAATCCTCTTCTGAGAGTTAGGAACACGTCTGTCTGGCTCGCTGCAGTTTTTGTGCTAATGGCGGACCACTTGAGCTGAAACAGTGAATAAAGAAACTAATAACAATAATTATAGTAACATATATTTCATGAATCATCATCCTGTCAATAGCCAACAATTACAAAATATAGGGTAACTAAAGAAACATTCTGATATCATTTAAATTATTATATGAGTAGAATAACTGACACAAAATCTCCTATCAAAATTTGGTTCAAGTTAAAATGGTATCAAAGCTTACATTATTCTCCATTAGGTAAAGCATACTCTAGCTCAGTGAACCCATATCAAACTCAATAAATATGGCCCATTTCTTTGGCAGCATTACACTGTATCAGTTAAACTTATCAATAAACATAACCTATGTACCAAAGCACAAAAAACAGTGGAAATTACATTCATGTAGAATAAGTCAGTGTGAAGAAAAGAAGGTAAAAGTATGATAACATCTACCTGTCTCTTCCTACCGATCTTACCTTTCTGGACATTGCAGTTTTACACGACTCCAGATCGTGAAGGTTTGAAGACTGGGGTTATTCCTGAGCCAGTTTTTCCTCATGTACCACCTTAATCTTGGTTCTTTGCACACATAAAATTCTCCAAAAAATGTATGTGCAATCATTTCAAAAATATGTTTCAATCTGTTTACTTGATTTTATTCCCTGTTACACTTTGAAAAAACATTTCTATTCACTAATGGATAATGGTAGAAAATTTATTTATATATTAAAAATATTTTGTATATGGGAAAGGGCATTCACAAGGTTTCATATTCACTATGTTTCAGTCTCATCCTCCAAAGTACTTGAGACAAAATTGATATTTCTCGATAATATTTTCGATCTGTCCTTCTTTGACGAGACGTCATTTATAGCGATCTTACTGTCTTTTGATTTCTTCTTTTCTGTGCCTCTGTTGCTTGATGAAATTTCCAAGCCATTTTCACTCCATATCATCAACTTTTCCTTTTTATTTTTATCTCTGGGTTCTCTGCTGCCTTCTTCATTCTGTGCAGCTTTTCTGCTTGTGTTTGCAAGTGAAGCTTTTGCCTTGGTGCTTGCATGTATGTAAAGTCTTTTATATGTGTTCCTCTCCTTTTCTTCTTGCTCCCTCTTTCTCTTTGCTCGCTCACTCTGACTTTTTTCCTTCCTCTCTTTAGCTTTGTTGGATGCCAGTGCCCCTGCAAGGAAAGGAAAGGAAAAGATCACTATCACAGTTCTTGCTATCACTGTTTATCATCATCAACTAAGCTTTAATAACATGTGGGGGAAAAAGTTAATGACTGCTACAAATAATATCACTTATTCTACCAAGCATATTTGATTTCACTTACTATCATAGATACTTATTATAATCATTACTGTTATCAGTCATGAAAACTCTCATCTAGTAAGATAAAACCAACCTAAAATTGTGTTATGAAGGAAGGTTTTATTTGTTGAAGGAAGTCTATTTTTCAACCATCCCGATGGTCCACAAGTTTCAGCCCTTTGTGCTCCTCTCTTCGCTTCTCGCAGTAAAGCCTCCTCCGCCAGCCTGTTGGAAAGAAAGTAAAAGTAATTATTAACTATACCTCAAATTTACATGACTATGATATTTCAATTATGATGTTAACAATAAGAAATTATTTTCTCTTATACATTACACTACATATAGGAAAATAAGAAGTAACTCTAACTTGGCAAACCAAAAATATGACACTACTATTTTTCACATTAATTTTTTAGGGTAAAGCTCTAAGTTACATCAGTTCCTAGCCTTGCGTAATTTAATCTAGTTTAGCCAAGCCTTGCTGGGCCTTGCCTAACCTAGCCCTGTCCTATCCTAAAACAAAATTAAAATATAATTGCTGGAAAGAATACTATATACCTTTTTTAAAAATTATAATAAAAACATAAACACAAACTTCTGGCCTTTCTTTGTAAATAGCAGACACGACAGAACAAGTATTAACTATCTTAAACTACTGACATATTTGCTGATTTTGGCCATAATCATTCTTGAGCATAGCATTTATACTTTATTTCTATATATTTGCAGTGGCTGTAAAAAAAAGTTACATGTTTAGTACAAACTAAAATATTTACATGGTATTCACTGCATACAATTTTGGAAATAAGAGCAGCATGGAAATAAAGAAAAACTAATATAAGTCTCTTAAAGAACACAAGAGACAAGACCATTGTTTATAATACTCCACAATCAAAGATAAACCCACTGTGCATCTATAGGTTGCTACATTTGTCACAACCTATTTTCTTCATTAACAACATTATCATTTGCCTTAGCAGATTATTTCATGTATCAATGTGTAGTTTTTCCCTTTCTTTATGATAGTGTCATTAGATTTTCCTGTAAATGCGTACAAAAATATTACATGTTGCACAATTTTCTTATTATCAACTTGTGAGGGAAGTACCACAGATGAAAAGTGTTTCTGTCACTCTATCCATTACAAAGTTTACCTTGTGTCATATGGCTGTGTGAAACTGAAACTATACCCTTTAACCAAATAGGAAACATGTGCAACATGTAATATTTGGGTAGACATTAGCAAGAAAATACAACATTATCATAAAGAAAGGGAAAAACTACACTTACCGATACATGAAATAATCTGCGTAGGCTAAGAATAACATAAAAAATACGGAAAATATATCATGACAAATGGCAAGCATTATGATAAGCCCACAGTGATCAGGTGGGATTCCCCAGTCGGGAAATACAGCCACTGGGTAAGGGTCTGATGGTAAAGCCCCAAGGTTAGGAAGGTTTTTGGATCATATGGCCATGTTTTTGGATACTAGGAAGTGGCTGGAGTAATAGAGACTTTTAGACTGAAAGGGGTGCAGTTCCTTAACTAACAACATTTTCTTTAGACTATATCATGAGCATTGGAAAATATGATGTTCGTGCATGTTATACCGTAAGTAATGGAAACAAGGAATAAAAATTGGCTGCGTGAAACTATAAACAAAATACCCTTCGTTGAATGTCAGATTTTCACTCTTATCTGAACTTATCTTTAACTATAAGCATCAGAAATATGTATATCTACTCCATTTATAAACCATATTCAAGCATTTTTGCCTAGCGATTACGGAAGATGGCCATTAAATCCCCTTATTTACCTCAATAACATCTACAATTTCCCTCTTTAGACTCACTTTGATAACTCGTCGTCTGTCGGCATCGTTTCTCTCACTCGTCTTGATTTAATTCGTAGACAAAAAATCACAGAAATAATGTTAATTATAGGAATAAAAACACAACAGCCAGCTCTCTCTCTCTCTCTCTCTCTCACCTCTCGGTTTGTTTACATCGATAAATAGCGAAAATCGCTAATTTCGAGCAGATTTTTCCTATGCTAGCGAGTTCGTCTAGCGAAGTCTGCTACGAAGCGAGTGGATTTTGAGGTTTTTGGTTAATTGGTTGGGGTTTTGAGAAACCATGCACGACAGAGGGACAGAAGACATCACTTAAACAAGCCATTAACATTAAAACAAAATTTGCACCTCAGATCTCATGGGGGGGGGGGGGGGTAAATTAACAGACAGTTTTGGTAATGAATGATGTCTAACTGTATAGTGGTTATTTACTCTGGGATTACTCCTGATGTTGAATGTATATGATTTGTAAAAAATAGAAAATACATGGGTATCTGAGGAGTACTAGGACATCCAGACGGTCATCCCAGATTCATGTAACCAACAGCTTAAAGAATATCGTAGGAACTTGCAGCATTTATAAAAAATTTTAAAAATTTCCTTAGGGGGGTTCTGGGATGTGAATATAGCATTTATATCGTTCTTCCACCTTCCTCGCCAGCTCCAAGGTCTATATAAGTACTTATATAGACCTTGACCAGCTCCAGCTCTATTATTGAATACGAATGTCTTAATGACCAGACGGTACTTTTCCTTTTGTCCATTCTCCTGAAACAAATTATATCAACAAGAAAACTGAAACACTTGAGAATCGCTCAGACTGGGCTGGTTATTCAGTAAAACCTAATTTTTGTTTGGCGCATTCTTGCCGTGCCATTTAATAATCTCATTGATTTCCATATGCCGTCCCTTTGCCCTTCGATCAGTGTCCTGAGTGACAGATTACAGCACCGAATGCTTAGGGCCTCAATAGGTCTCAAATCTACGGTATCTTATTGTATATTCGGAATGCATATGGAACAATGTCTTATATTCACTACATAGGAGAGGACATTGCAGAGGTTATTTATACGATTGTCTTTAAACATAAGAAGGTTCGGCCTACCCATAATGCTCTCTTTTCAAATACGAGAAATTAGACTATTTTGTCAGCTAAATAGAAAAGCCTGTACCTTCCCCCTTGCATATTATTGTTTGACTTTGGAGACATGGTACTTCATCTGTCTTCACACGATATTTGATCAGGTACCGGAAGTTTTACATTAAACCAGAATCAGATATAATCATCATTTTTGTTCATACGGCATCTGTCCCTGGATAGCCCAGGATGAAAATACACTTTTCCTAAGGCTCTTCCAAATTATCTGTTGCACCAGATGTTCATTGCGCTTTCTGTCAGTGTATGCCACCACTGTCAGGTTGAAAAGTATACTCATCCTGGGGGCCACGGGGTACTTTCTGGGGGGCCATGGAGCAATATGAAAAATTTGACGTCGAATTAAACTGAATTTTATCTCACCTACAGTACTTACATATGATTTCCTCTCACATAAAAAAAAAAAAAAAAAAAAAAAAAAAAAAAAAAAAAAACATAAAATATTCTTGTCCTACATATACATTGACACCATTACATTATTCATAACAATTAATGAATGAATCTGAAAATACGACGGCCACTGAACGGGGCCATGGAGATTATTACGTTGGTCGGGGGCCACAGAATGAAAAAGGTCGGGAGAGAGGGGTGATTGCGAAGGGCCAGATTTATGTATATGCTAAATATTAAGTTATAAGTTAATGCCTCACACTTGAAAGGACCTTCATATTTTGATATTTTAAAATTCATTGTACATTGCTTTCATTCAATACACAATGAGATGCTAATAATATATCTTGACTTTTTTCATTTTATAAGGGACCTCCAAACTTCTTGCCAAACTATATCCGGGCTTAGGTGAAGGTAAGAGTTAGGGGTATAATTATATAGTGATGGGGGGCGGGTGAGCAGCACGAATAAACTGAGATGGGTGAGGTTAGTATATCTAGCTTCCTTGCTTTTAAAACGGAGTGCAACATATGTACTTGGCATGATACCGCACCTGCTGTGTATTTGTACTGGATATCTGTAGGTACCTTCATTAGATTAGGCCTAAACCATCGTACTGTAGTTTTTAAGAGGGGCGCTGTGGATGATTTCATTCTTTTATTTCAATACAAGTTTGACCTACAGTTATTTGTAATACGAAATTTACCCTTACTTATAAATTATATACTGTCTCAACCTGTACCTGTATCTGTGCAGCCATCCCCTCCTCTCTTGTCTTTCTCTTTACGTCCCCCTCCCATCTCTCTTTGCCTGTCCCTCTTCTCCCCTTTCTTTCTCTTTTGTTATTTCCACTTCTCTCTCACACTCCACCCCTACCGTCTTCCTCTCCTCTCCTGGATCTCTCCTTGTGCAATTTTATTAACGCTGGAGAGTGCATGCCATGGACAAGTAGGGTAAGTGAGTGGTTTGGTGGATAGGAGGGCGGATGGGTAGGAAGGAAGTTAAAGAGAGGTGGGTTCTTTAATTTTAAGAATAATCAACTTGCAGCAATCAGCAATTATATGATCCATTTAGCCGCCATTACTGACGTTTCCAGGGTGCACCACGAGGAGGCGGATCACGTCTACACCCCTTTCCCCCAATTTTTTGTTTCTTGTTTTAACAATTTGCGTTTGTCTTTTTCGGGACTGGGGATCTTTATTTCAGGAATCAGGATCATCACTTTCATCGCTGCTGGAGTCCGAATCGGTCAGTTCAGTAGAAAATGTCTCGTACATGTGTTCAAAGGCATGGTCTTTTTTTATGTATTCATCTTGAAGCTCCCGTGTTTGTTGTACGTATTTCATCCAGTCATCGGGAGTGACATGATTAATGGCCTGAAATATAAGCTCTCCAAGTTTGTTGAAATATTGCCAGTTATCCGAATTCTTCTTGACTTCGTCTTTGATCTGAACCCAAACCAACTCGATGGGATTAAACTGGCTGTGATACTGAGGAAGGCGGAGAACCTTGTGCCCAGCGGCAGTGGCGAGTTCGTCAGTCACATAGCGATGGGTATCTTCCTTGTGCAGTTTTACCAGTTGAAAAAGTTCAGCTTTGGTGTGAGAGGAATCGTGGGGAATGGAGTTATCTGTTAGCCATTTGATGATTTCCCCCTTTCCCGAATTGATTGAGGGGGTTTTGTGGAGCTCCATGTTGTGATACGGGGCGTTGTCCATAATGATGAGTGATCTGGGAGGGATGTTCGGCAAGAGTTGCTCCTGAAACCACTTTTTAAATGCGTGGCTGTCCATCGTATCGCTGTAATCCCCTTTTCTTCCCATCCTGGATTTGTACACGAACATCGCGCCCTTTACGAAGCCTTCGGAACTCCCTGCATGGACAATTATGTACGTTCCACCCTTCATGCATCTCGTGCGGGCCCCCACGAGTCCTTCCTTGTGGGTCCAGTCCTGGTCGGCCTTCATGTTCTGGTTAATCCAGGTCTCGTCAAGGTAAATTTCTGGTCTGGGGCTCTCGCTGCATCGGTTGGTCCTCAGCTCCCTTACGAACTTGCTTCTGGCAGCTACGACGCGAGGCCGTTCCACCAGCATAGCACAGTTTTTGTAAAATTTCTTGTACCTGAACCCCATGTGTTGCATCAATCGCCAAAGGCTTGATCTGCTCCCCTTGAAGTTCAGGGGCGGCTCCTTCACCGTCTCCATCAGCGAACTGAGGGTTGGCATGTCTCCCCTTTCGTAAATGGCGAGGATGGCCCTTCGCAGAGCATCCTTGTCGACGTCGCCGATCGTCGTGCGCTTGGGAGCCCTTCGCTGGGGG
>NC_061846.1:21969821-21974821 GCF_019202785.1 Penaeus chinensis | reverse complement strand
AATGAGAATGAGAATGAGAATGAGAATGAGAATGAGAATGAGAGATGAGAAAGAGAGAGAGAGAGAGAGAGAGAGAGAGAGAGAGAGAGAGAGGAGAGGCAGAGAGACAGAGAGACAGAGAGAGAGAGAGAGAGAGAGAGAGAGAGAGAGAGAGAGAGAGAGAGAGAGAGAGAGAGAGAGAGAGAGAGAGAGAGAGAGAGAGAGAGAGACAAGAGACAGAGAGAGAGAGAGAGAGAGAGAGAGAGACAGAGACAGAGAGACAGACAGAGAGAGAGAGAGAGAGAGAGAGAGAGAGAGAGAGAGAGAGAGAGAGAGAGAGAGAGAGAGAGAGAGAGAGAGAGAGAGAGAGAGAGAGAGAGAGAGAGAGATAGAGAGATCCATTATTCAGTGACATAGACCTTTGTTACCATGCCAGGCACAAGCAAAGACCTTTGAATACCGGTAAAATGTTCTTTATCTGTATGACGCGTATCTGTGAGGACCATATTCAAAACTCCATATTCTACTACTAATATCAATACAAAACAGTATATACAGCCATGTCCTTTATAGATAATGTCATTTTATCTACATAAAATAGTGATCAAGAGTTCTGAACTGAATCCATTGCAAATGCAAGGCGTCGAGACTCGAATGCTCTCTAGAATCAAGGGGTTTGTTTACAGTCACAAACGAGGCGTCGAGGAAAGTGCACGCTGCGAACTGCTCCGCTCGTCATTCTCTGTTTATTATCGCTTCCTTTAAAGACATTCCTTTAGGATAAAGTAAGTTGGTAAACAAGGATATTCCGGTGTGTTTGGTATAGATTTTATAGTTGTTATAATCGAATTGAGTGATTTTTTATATGTTTAAATGGACTGGTATTGATGCCATGCGTGAAGATCGTGAGGTTGTCATGCCCGGTTTTAATGTTAGTGTTCGTCGTTATTTTTTACAGTATTGTTTTTTATAGTCAGGTCAGCATTAATTGATGTATATTGCTACTGTCAGTCACACAGCGGAAGGGCTTGATTGAACACACCCAGAATTAAGTGGCGGTGATCAGTTTCTGTCGTGTCCAATTGTGTGGGATTATCTCAAGGTCATTTGGCAGGAAAGGGTTCTGTGTTTGTGCTTGTTTGTCAGCCGATCAAAAAGTCGCCAGTTGGAATAGTAATTTATAGCGACGTTGTATGTTGCAAATTATATTGTTTAGTTTTTGAAAATGGGTGTCGAAATTCCAAATTTTATCTCTGAGGAAATTTGAATTTTATATACTATGGGGCATGTTTTCTGTTCAGCTTCTTAGGGTTTTAGAAGTTGTTGTTGGAATGATTCCCCAGAAATTAAATATACTTATTTTTTTCAGATTTCCTGAGTAAATATGGCTGGTCACTCAGTTCCTGTGGACTTTAGGGTCAATCCTGCAAAGATCTCCAACCCTGGTAAGAAAGCTGAATTGAAGATTTTGTTATCTGCATTTTATTTACATAACCATTTTTTACTATTAACCAAATACATGTACTTATACCAGACTTGTTTTTCAGTTGAGAGGAAAACTCTTCTTCAGGACATGCTGCCATTAATTGAACCCTTTACTGGTTCACTCTCAGAGGTAAGCAGTAAAAAGTAGATTGATTATTAGAATAATAATTGAATAAAAATGACATTAATTTTTCCATCGTATTCTGAAATATTGTTAATTTAAGGATTTCATGCAGTAAGTGTGTAGATTCTTTATTATTTCAAAGAATTATAGAACTTTTTTGATCTGTGATGATAGACATTAAATAATAGATAATTAACATCCATAAACTGTATGATTATCAGAAACTGGGCCCATTATGCATAAGAGAGAAGATAAAATATGTAAAATTAAGTAGAAGTGTCCCTTGACTTACAATCCTACCAAGCCAACTCTCCTGCTCATGGGGAAAGGTCACCCAGCACTAGTCTGGTGTCTAATGGACTGACATTATCTGGCTATGGGAAATTCCAGTTTACTATAGCCATGTATATGTCTTTTCACTCGGAAGGGTAATGATGTACACCACATTCTTCCAGATTTCTGTGTGTGAGGTCCCAGGTGGAAATTTTGTTGCTCTCTATGCCTCTGACACCATGACAGTCTCAGTCAAGCTGTACTCCAATGGTCTCGTCACGGCAACTGTTGAATATTACACTGACCAGGTCAACGAGCACAAGATTGCTAATGACGTAAGTTTGCTGTGGTGATGTTTCAACTTGAGTTTATCACATCCCATTTGAGTGGGTTTATAAGTTTTATGTATTGGAGGCAATTTTTTTGCAGATAATTAGTTTAGAATTGAACAGTGTTTCAGTAACAATTTAGTAAGTTATTTTAGGTTTGAGAACGACTTGTGTAATGTATTCCACTTATAAAATTAGACTTATTGAATACTGAACAAAGATCTTGTAAAAGAGAAGTAGAACTTAATAACTAATAAATCATAGACTTATTTGAAAATATGCCAAAGTTGTATCCTGAAGTCAAAATAACATAAAGCATGTCTGTACTTTAGAAATGTCCTTTCATTGTTGTAGTCACTTTCAGTGTAGGATGTAGTAAATTATGGGTTTGTTATAATGGTTTCCAGGTGTTTTTTTTTATTTATTTATTTATTTATTTTTTTTTTTTACTTACTGGGGTGATGATAACGTGTTGTGGTTATTAATGCAATATCTCTATTACTACCACCGCTCATCCAACAGACTGTAAGTGCCAGACCAAATGCATGGATTTTTGCTTGACTCTTAGATTTAATTTCATTAGCAGTCAGATCATTTTGCCTTTTGCATTTCACATAAAATTTCTGTGTTCGTTTAATCTGCACCGATAAAGTATCAGTTATCACATGCATATTGTTGAGCATTTGTCCCAGAGATGGTGTCTAATAATACAGGTAAATTTTATTAGTAATTTATCCATTTATTTTTTTTTCCTTCCTTCTTGAAGTACCTCTTTTTTTTTGTATAAGTAAATCATTATAATTAAATTTGTGTTTGAAATAAAATAGTTGTTGGAACTGCAATTTTAAGTGTGTTTTATAGTAAAATTGAAATTGGAATTTGTGTTAAAAGAGCCATCTTTTGTCAATGATATTCAGCAAATTATTCAGTGCCTTTTTACTATTTCTTAAAGCACCAAGTAATATTTACGAAGAATATTAAAAAATAAAAATAAGATATATAAAAACAAGGAAGCAGAAAGTTTCCTTGTGCTATGTTTTTTTTTTCTTTTCCTTTCCTTTTCTTTTCTTTTCTTTTCTTTTCTTTTCTTTTCTTTTCTTTTTCTTTTCTTTTCTTTTCTTTTCTTTTCTTTTCTTTTCTTTCTTTTCTTTTCTTTTCTTTTCTTTTCTTTTCTTTTCTTTTCTTTTCTTTTCTTTTCTTTTCTTTTCTTTTCTTTTCTTTTCTTTTTCTTTTTCTTTTTCTTTTTCTTTTTCTTTTTCTTTCCTTTTAAAATTATCTTTTTATATTAAAACTATGAAATGACATCACACTATTCATTACCAGCATGTCTAAACACTTGAAAAGGAACAAGGTGTCAATACCCACCCCTTTATTTTTATTTTTAGATATTATTTTTTCAGAGAGGTAGGGTCCTATTTGCTTGAGCATTACATACAAAGCTCTGTACTTTCTTTTGCACTTCTCTCTCTCTCTCTCTCTCTCTCTCTCTCTCTCTCTCTCTCTCTCTCTCTCTCTCTCTCTCTCTCTCTCTCTCTCTCTCTCTCTCTCTCTCTCTCTCTCTTTCTCTATTCATATTCTTTAATATTATTCTCCCTTTTCTCTCACTTGCTCTCACTTGCATCTTTCCTTGCTTCTATTTTTCTGTCTCTCTTGCTTGGTCCCTCTTCATATTCCATATTAATAGCAGTAAGAGTAGTTCCTACCTCATCACTGTCAGACACAGACGTCAGTTTTAGTGTTTGAAGTGTTTTATGTAAAGTGGTAGTGATTGTTTGTTTACAGTACAGTTTTTTCTTAATGCAGTCAGGGTTGATATTTTTTAGTTCCTTGTAAGAGGAGAGTTTGATTTTGTCATGACTGATGTATTTTGATTAATGCAGCTTTATCAGTAGAATGTTCAAGATTAAGAGAGAGGTTATAGTAATACATATGATCATAAACTGACAAATATGATGTTTTGGTCATTGTTTTGTAATTTGCTACACTACTTCAACAGCATGGAAGGGCCTTGGAAAAGCAGCTCATGGCAAAGTTTGGTTGCAGTGTGGCCAAGGTCTTACCAGCAATCAAGAGGGCTCCCCCCATCAACCCATACTTTACATCTTCAGGTTAGGATATGTGTTAATGCTTTCTGATGTTCAGTTATGTTGAAATTACCTTACAAAGGGGGGATTGGAGAGTTGTAAAACCCGTACTATTGCTTATGTGTGTGTGTGGGTGTGGGGGATGCATGTATGTTCATATATTTGAATATAACCTAATGAACTTCAACTTGCAGATGACAGGCTGCTTGAATATGACGTTGATGGTATTGTCTTCGAGGAGCAGTCAGAATTCCAGAAGGTGCAGATATACAGCACAAAGAGTTATGGAAACCTCTTGGTCCTAGACGACCTCCAAAGTAAGGAGAATTTTTAAAGAAAGAATTTGACTGTTTTGAGATTTTGTAATGATGTATAGAGAACCTTGAGTTATCAGTGTCTTGTATCATGGTTATTATTTTTTTGTTGCCATTGTATACTATGTGAGTTGGTACTATAATTTTTCATTATTTTATATATGTAGGTAAATGTGTGGTATGAAGTATTATTAGGCACTTTGATATGCAAGATTTTGTAACTCGCTCAGTCATGTTTTCTATGTATTGGTCAAAGGTTTGACTGAACTTTTTAAAACTAAAACCTGCTAACACTTTCCTGCCATCCCATCTCAGCAGATCTCACCTTTTGTAGTGTTCCCACAAATATAATTTTGTGTAGTAGGTAGTGATTTTCCCAAGCTTAACCATTCATGATGGGATGATGTTCTGT
>NC_061846.1:21942321-21964821 GCF_019202785.1 Penaeus chinensis | reverse complement strand
ACCTAACACATACATATAAAATATGAAAGAAGTGCATATTTTCCTGCGAATGCTCTTTGGTGCAGTTTCGTATATCATCAGTAGATTATAATTGAAGATATCAAGGATCCTTCATCTTCCTTATATAGTGGGTACTGTATTCTTCATGCCAGAATGAGCCTCAGGCTATTGACCACTGCCAGCCAATTATTATTAGAGAGAGAGCGCACTGCCTTGTGAGATACCTTCGAACTGTGGGGAAGGAGAGGAAGTGGAAGATACAAATCTGACACTTAAGGTGCGATCAGAAAGAAAGGACTTTATGAAAATGCCGGAATGTTTCCACGCATGCCGTTGGAAGATAGTTATTGAAGGATATGGTGCCACCATGTGGTATCATATGCCTTTTCTAGATCGAAAGAGACAGCTAATACTGAATCACGGTGTGTAAATGCTGATGTGATTTGTGTTTCGAAGTATGCAAGAGGATCAGCTGTGCTTCGGCCGCGACGAAATACAAGGTAAGGTTGTGGTATTCGAGGTACCACATTATCCGGATGTTAGCCATTCTTTCTAGTAATTTGCACAAGCAGCTTGTGAGTGCTATGGGACGGCAGTCTTGTGGAAGGGTACCAGGTTTGTTTGTTTTTAAGAAAGATAGTGCAAAGGGTGCACGCCAGTGAGGAGGAAAGTTCCCGGTTGTCCATATGTTATTAAATATTGATAAAGGGAAGAACAAGGAAGTAGGTGGAAGGTGTTGTAACATACAGTAATATATACCGTCTGAGTATTGCGGCATGAATGTAATGCATAGGAGATTTCAAAAGAAAAGCCGCTACTGGCTTGGCTAGTATAGACACCAAGTTCAGTAGCTACTTGAATTGGGTCAGATATAAGGCCATTGTGGATATGGAGGACGGGGGCAGAGTGATGAGAATTTATTTATTTATTTAAAAATTTCTGCCGCGTCAACAGCTAAGGTCATTAGCGGCTTATACAAAATACACCATATGGTAAAGCAGTTTTTTGGTTCAGTAAGGTGATGTTCGTAGGTTTCCAGAATGGTCAATGTATGGCGTGTACATAAGCATGATTTGTGTAAGCCAATAGACCACGTAGCTGTATAACACGTGGCTCTAAGTCAAGTTGAAACCATTACACCAGTGAGAGTCTAGATGACGATTATATCTGACCTCGCCTGACCCTTCAACCGAAGCACATAATACATTTTAGGTTCCACCATGGAACACATTTGGAAGTGTACGGTCGGGAAGTGCGAGGGATGGTTGTATAAGCTACATTTAGGATATTGGCTATGAAGTATAGAAGCATGTCTGCAGTGGAACAGAAGGATGATGGGGGGAGATCAAGAGTAGAGAGGGAGGTAAAGGTATGCCAGTCAGCTCTGTCAAAGCACCAGCGAGGGGGATTGGCAAGTGAGACATAGACAGTAGAAGGAAGAAGAATAGGGGAGTGATTACTAGAGTCAAAGTGGTCTAGAACTGACCAATGGAAGTCTATACAAACGGTAGGAGAGAAAAGAAAAAGTCCAAAGCATGTGAAGGATAGGTATGCATGTCCAAGGGAGTGGGGTGATTTGAATTTAAGAGGATAAAGTCAGTATTGGAGAGAAAGTGTTCTAAGGAGCGACCTCGGGTAGTAATAGTGGAGTCACCCCTTAGGGTGTGGAGACAGTTAAAGTCTCCAACTTTCAGGAAAGGTGGTTGGAGTTGGGAAAGTAAGATTTCAGTCTATAAGATCAATGGAAGAGGAAGGGGGAAACAAATTGAAATAATTGTGATCCAGTGGCGGTGCAAAGTGAGGATAACTGTGCAAGGCATATTGGTTTGAAGGGAGGTATGGCATATGATGTTTTATGATAGACAAATATGGGGAGAGAGTGAGGGAATGATACAAAATTGTAATTGGGAATTTGTAATGGAGGATGTGCGAGGAAGATTTTTTGGAGGCAGACAGTAGATGGGTTATAAGAAGATTTTCATTCTCACAGGTCAGGTCGGTGAAAGTGAAAACCTCGAATATGAGGAGGAGGATGAGTGTCGGCAGTCACTTTGAATGTAGCCGGAATCGGGGTAGAGAAATTGGAGGATGGAGGAGAGAGGGGAAGTTTCTCTTGGATCATGCCCTCAAGTTCTCGGGGGGGAGATTTGGGTGGGTAGACTTAGGAAACAAAGGATTTTCTTATGAGGAAGTGTAGAGAAGATAGGCAACTGAGGGGTTGTGGATGTAAGTGCGGGATGGGATGTGGTAGGAGAACATGAGGGGATATTGGAGTATCTGGATTTAGAAAGGAGAAAGGATTTAACTGGGCGATGGGGGGAATAGAGGTGGAGAGCAGAGGGGTAGGGGGAAGTGGTACTGAGGAAGATGTAGAGACTACTTGAGTCGAGGGAGAGGGGTGGAGTGAAGGATCGTGTTGGAGTAGGGAGTGACTAAAAAACCTCGTCGGCGTGCTTCTTGTCGGGCCTCTCGTAGAGTGAGGCCAAACTTTTTGAGAACTGCTACCTCAGACTCAAACTTGTAACCCCTATAAAATTCATTATGTGAGCCACTGCAACTTGCACATAGAGGGCAAAGAAGGCAGCGGGCCGTTGGATGACATTGCTCTGGGGAAGGTCATGTCTACGAAGGATGTCTTGTGAGACTTACGGCGGCCTCTGGGAGGAATAGCGTAGCATTATACTGTTACTGCATCGCAGTCAGTGAGGCAGGCAAGTAGGTCGTCTTCACACTCTGATCAATCTTTGTTGTGTACTGGGAAATCAGCCGAGGAGACAACAGTTCCAGTACATGAATTACGGGAGGAGTGGGGGGGCTTGAGGTTCAGATGTAACTGTGACAAGACGTGAGTGATCGGGGCGACTGCGGAAGGGAATTGCCTACTTGTTTTTGGAGACATTCTTGAAAGAGGAGGGTATTATTGGAATAAGAGGCTGTTGGGAAATCACAAAAAAATGGTCCAACTTAGCTGGGCTAAATAGAGTACTCAAAAGATTTGTAGAAGTGGAAATTGTAGAGAGGCGAGGACTGGAGGAGGAGGGATTGGTGTAAATTGAGATAATACTGTGGGGGTGGGGACAGTAAGATTGAAGAGTTGTAATAAGGGAAGAGGAGGTAGAAAATTATGATTGTACAGGAGGTGGGTTTGAGGATATTGGGTGTCTTTTGAAGGTTGAGTTATAACTTGGTAGATGATTCGGGGTGGGTCACGTTGGCAGCACATGTCGAGGAGGGGAATATAGAAACAGTGGGTGGAGCTGTGATCAAAGGAGAGTCAGGGGTCGGTAACCCAGAGGAGTTAGATTTAGAAAGACTAGTTGATATAGCTTCAGTATGCCAAATAAGGATACAAAATCTTCATTAATGGCCATGGTAAGCCCGAAATATGTGTGGAAGATATTGCACTATAATAAAGTATTGTGGCAAAAAGGGTGGAATAAGGTAATGATCAGGATAAGATGTGTTAGATGTCAAAGGTTGTAGAACGCTGTAGGATACAATCTTAGCGAAAAGGGTATACAGTGGGATTTGTAAAAGGATGTGGTTAAAGGTATTGGGCGATCAGATCAAATGGAGAGTATGTGTCTGAGGAACGGAGATTAATACTGTTTGGGAAACTGCAAAAGAGCTCTTATGAACCAATCAAATGGTAATACAGTCAGAAACGATAGTTGTGGAAGTAGGAGAAGAATCCTGAGAATGAAGTAAGGGAATAGGGGATGTTTGTGAAATATCGGGAAGAGTGTCAGGAAGGGAAGGATCCACAGAAGGACGGTTTTGACTTAACCCATTCGCCCCGGATTATGTTCTGTCCCCTGTAGTTTTTGGTGAATTTTGTTACATACAGATGGCTCCACATGTGCTCAGCCGGCAAGGAGTCTATCAGTAGGCCCTTCTGGTCGATCCTGATTTTCCCATTCCCTGAATTGGCGGGAAAATGTTTTTTTTTTCTTCTCATTAATACCATTGCTATCGATACTGTTATTATTGTTATTGATGCTATGGTTATTAAATTGTCATTAAAATATTTTAGACAATGAAATGATTCAAATTCCTAAAGGGAAGGAAAAGGGTAAACAGGTGAGATAGGTAGTTCTGATAACTGGCTATTTGGTGATTAAGAACTTGTAGAGCCATCTATGTGTAAATACAATAAATCTAAGTGGGGGTGGTAAGGATAATGGGGAAGGAAGAGGGATTGGTGATGTACATGGAGAGGGAGAGGATGGCGTGTTTTTTTTCATTGAATGGGAGGAAGAGGGGTAGTTGGAATTTGAGGAGGAGGAGGATGGATATCAGCAGATACCTTGAATGTAGAGCGACTAAATGAATTAGAGGGTAGATGAGGGTGTGGATCATTCTCTTGGGTCATGCTTATGAACTCTTGTAGTTTCTGGAGGGGAGTTGGGTGGGAAGGTCTGAGAAACAAAGGTTTTCTTATGTGGAGGAGAAGAGGGAATAGATGTCCGAGGAGCATAGGAAGTTGTCTGGTAGAGTGAGAAGGAGGGGGAAGGGTAGGCACCGGGGAAGTGGTAGAAGTTGGAGTATCTGGGCGTAGACTGGAAAAAGAATTTGACTGGAGGAGAGAGGGAGTAGAGATAGGTTGGTTCAGGGTAGAAGGAAGAGATAGTGGGAGAGATGCTGAGATTTCTTGAGAAGATGGGAGGGGGGCGGAGCGAAGTATAGTTTTCGAATTGGTAGAAAGAGAAAAAAAACTTCGGCGGGCTGTGGAGCGACAGTGTTTGGCTGGGGGGCCAAAACGCCAACATTTCTGACATTGACGGGGAAGAGGTCGATATGCTCGGACACGGCAGGACATTCCACAAATATAAACTTCATGTGGAAGGTCATATCTACGGAAGCTAATCTTGGCAATATTGGTGTAGGACTTTCGTTGGCCTCTGGGAATAGTGTAGCACTGTATTGCCACTGCATCATAGACGACGAGGCATGCGAGAAAGTCGTTTTCTGACCAGTCCTTGTTGTAGAAAGGAAAGTCAGTTGGAGAGACGGAAACAGTTCCGGTACAAGTATTAGGGGAAGGGTGGCGTTGGGCAGGAATAGGTTTATCTGTGAGATCAGTCAGGGTGCACGAGCTTGGGACTCAGATGTAACTGTGACAAGGCGTAAATGATCAAAACGATTGCGAAAGGGAACTTTGCCTACTTGTTGTTTGAAACATTGTTGGAAGAGAAGAGTATTGTCAGAGTATGGGGCTGTAGGGGGAATCAGAGAATTGATCCCACTTGGCTGGTCCAAAAAGGGTACTCAAAAAGGTCTACAGAGGTGGAAGCAGTAGAAGGATGAGGGCGGGAGGAAGATGGGGTGGTATGAAGAGAGGTAGTACTATTGGGAGGACGAGGCTGAAGAGTAGTAATAAGGGGGTGGGGATAGACAGTGAAGAAGACTATGCAGTAGAAGATATAGTGGAAGATGTTGAGAGAGAGGTAGGGGTGTATTCTGAAGGTTGAGTAGTGACTTGGATGGATTGAGTTGACAGCAAACACCGAGGAGTATCATTTTATTACTTTTGCTGAGAAAACCTCTAGGTCATATAAACAAAACAACGTATTCCAATTTGGAAATTCATTAATTCGTTTCAAAATTATCGCATGTTACATAACTGCAAAAAAAGAGAAAAAAGGTTAAAAATTCGTTAAAAATATATTTTGAAAAAAAAAAAAAAAAACGATACATAGTTCTATGCGCATACTGACGTTCTGTTTAGGGGAAAAAGCATTTTGAGATCGGACAAAAACTGTAAGCCGTGAGAAGTCCTAAATATATATATATATGTATATATGTATATATTTATATATGTATATATATATATATATATATATATATATATATAGATAAACTTTACGAGTAATCGACCTTCAAACGTTTTTGATAATTTTCTATTAATTTTCCATATTTTTCGCTTGTTTTCTGGCTACTTTTTACATAAGAGAAAACCCAACCATTGCTCTATCTCTTGTTCTTTATTTCATTCAGATCGGATCAATGGTTATTGCACAGCATCACAAAATACAATATAATATAGCACGGAAGTCATCCGACGCCGTAACTATGCGGTACACGTGACCATAAAATAACGTAATATCACGTCCACGCACTTCTAAACTCGTTCTCTGCCGTCAGGAGTTCTCTATTCCTCATATTACCCTCCACATCGGTTGCCCCCCCCCCCCCCCCCCCGACCGAAAATGGGAGGTAGGGAAGATAAGAGGGTGTGGGGTAAATATAAATATGCTCTTACGTAATCACCTATAAGCAAATAGGGTGTACAACGGGAGGAAGGGAGAGTAAGAAAAGCGTTATACTAAATCATGGATATTATTACTCATGGTTCCTGGTCCCTTTTCAACTGAGATGAAGAAAAATCCTTATCTCAGTTGAAATATCCCTTCGGAGAGTATCATGGGCTACCAACCCACTCCTTGTCGCCAAGGAAGGCAGACACGGCACACTGGCACACACGCGCACACTCATACACTCGCGTGCACACTCATACACTCGGGCGCACACTCATACACTCGCGTGCACACTCATACACTCGCGTGCACACTCATACACTCGCGTGCACACTCATACAATCGCGTGCACACTCATACACTCGCGTGCACACTCATACACTCGGGCGCACACTCTAATAATCGAGTGCGCACACTCATTTACTCGCGCGCACACTCTAACACTCGGGCGCAAACTCATATACTCGCGCGCATACCCTAACATTCGGGCGCACACACGCGCGCACGATACTTTTACCCTCCTGTGATCCATTTCAATAGGTCATGTCAAAACACAACGTGACGTTGGTGCGGCACTAAGGCATAAGAACATGTAGGTGAAATTCGCTGATCAGCGAAATAGTGGTCCGGAGTTAGGCCCTCGTTTGACCACCTATTTTTTCTTCGCGGGAGTTCATATTCACGTGGGTAATTCTACGGTAGTATACGAATCTGAATCTGGGCATAACTCATTTTCGACTCCCCCCCCCAAACCGAGGGACGGTCCCCTTAATGCCCCTAATAAGAGCAAAAGCATCTTCATTATTGGCAATGGTGAGCCTGAAATAAATGGGGAGGGGAAAACGGTCTACCCCTCAGGGTCTTATGAAGGGTAAGGGCTAGACGATTAACCAAGAGAATACTGCGCCCATGGCTCCTGGAGGCTGTTCATCCTGAAGGGAAGGAAAGGAAAGGGGAGAAGAAAAGACCATGCAAAATTAGTTGAGGCAAGGGCTGAGGTTCAATGTATGGGTGATTCCCTACACTGAGCCCCCAGTCTCCGAAGCCTCCCCAACGATTAGGGGGGTATGAGGGGTAAGGGATAAACAGTTAACCAAGGGAATACCGTGCCCCTAGCTTCCTGAAGCCATTCATGACTGGCACAATGTTACCCTCTCATCCTTTCAACACGGCTCTCACACCTTAGGAATTGGACAGGGAAAGATTGAGGAAGATAAGAGAAGGAAAGGGGAAGAAAAATCGGTGCAAAATTAGTTTGGGCAAGGGCTGAGGTCCAAGGTAGGGGAGATCTCCAGCATTGAGCCTCAGTCTCCTAAGCCCCCCACGACAACTACAGGCAAGAGATTGGGGGGGGGGGGGGGGGTGCAGTAAAATACACCCATTTCAGGCTTATCGTCCAATGTGAGGCATCTAGTGAACTCTAACCATCAGAGTACCTTGTTCCTTTCATAATGTAGTAGTTTCATTCTATCTTTCTATATAAGGCACCATTTAAATTTCTGTTATCTGCATATTTTGACTGTATCCCCTTTGTAAGAACAAACATGTAAGACAAAACAGTTTCCCACCAGAACTTTTTGCTCAGTGTGAAATGATGTGCTGGGTTGGTATTCTTGGGACTTGTACTGCAATCTGGTTCTTTTTGGCTTTAGGATCCTTAACACTGACTCTGTGGTAACAAGTGTATAGTGGTTTTCTTTTAGTTCCCCAAAAATGTATATATTTTGTTCGTCTTCCATTGTCATTAAAGTTTACATATCTATTCAACTTGACATACCTTCTGAATATTAAGTCAATCAATTTTCCTTTTGTAGGAGTGGAAATAAAACAATGCATTAAGAGAAAATAGTGTCCTTTATCTCAAATATTGACCTTTAAATCAGTCTTACATACAAGGTCCAGACATTGCTGTCCTAATAGATTCTCTCAAGTTTTAGATATATAATATTTCTTTATTCTGTACATCACCTTTATGATATTAAATCTTGCCAAAGCTTTATTTTTTGTTTGTTTTTTTACAATATAATTCAGATTCAGGCATATATATATATATATATATCTTTTAGCAATTTTGAACATGAAGCTGCACTGTTACTGATATATTATTTCAAATGTTTACAATCCTTTTAACAAAAGCAGAGATCTGCAGATTTACTGCAAGCAGGTTTTGACCATAAGCTGAAGTTTTTATTAGCTGCAGTTTGTAGCTTTTACCAAAAGCTGCATTTTCAAACCATACACAGGAGCCTTCTAAATCCTAGCAAAGGTTAATGTAACCAAAGACCCAATGATATGTCACAAAATATTAACAAATTAGTATATCTTCATAATTCCACATTACACATTCCCATATACTGATAACATACCATATGAAACATAGTAATAATAACAATATTAATAATAATGATAATGATAATAATGATAACCACGGTCTTAATAAAATTTCTTCCAGAAGAGTTTAAAACCTAGAATAAACACAAATTTGTAGTTGTCTCTCTCAAAATCACAATCAACGCACAGCACCCACCCACAAGCACACTACAGTTCAAAAATGTAATGTCCTTCCAAAGCTGTTACATACACCAACACAGAGAAAGGTGAACAAAAAATGCATAAAAAAGGGAAAAAGTACATATATCTCCATAAAAAAAACAAAAAAACAAGTCAGACTCTGAACTTCTCATTCCCGATCCTTTGCTTAACCAATATGATCTGAGATCCCAGCAGAGATCCCTAGGACAGAATGTGAGGACTTTCTCATTCCCGCTGAGGCAGAGGGGTACAAAAACCCTAACACTGAGAGGCGGAGAGAGTGAGAGAACACGGTAAGAGACAGAGAGAGGAAAAAGCAACAAAGGCGACTAGATAGGCAGGACAAATGGAAATAAGATTATAATGCAATGAAGCAACTACCTACCCAGTTACTGCAATTGAAATAACAAATGAAGAATCATTAACAAATAATATTTTATAATAATAAAAAAATATGAACAAATTTAAATATTAATAAATTTATACTTATCATCAATCAAAAAGAAGAAATAAGTTATTTTGCAAAACAGAACAAGGATATATTTAAGAATGGACAAAATTACAACTTTTCATCAAGTAGGGAATAAACAGACAGCTAAAAATCAAGTAAACAAATGAACAAAAATACATTATATGCCAGCAAAGATACACTAGATGAATATTTACTAAAAACAAAACAACAATGTTAGGACAGTGTCTCTAAGCAATTCTGAAATAGTTCTTGTGAAGTGAAGAACAAAATCAATAGACAGAATGGAGATGTAGAGGAAAGGGTGTGATTGCCAAACTGAGAAAAGAACAATATGACTCGTGCAGTTTACTGTTGTCGTATTCTGCACAAAAGATATTTAATGCTACAGAAGGAACAGTCACATCTGTGGCAGATACCCCTTCACATTTCACTCAGCAGGTGGTATCACAACAAAGATAAAGGTATCTGAAACAAACACACACACACACAAAAAAAAATATAAAAACAGCCCTGCCTCCAAGTTCTGTTAGTGAGGTGAGATGAAGTCTTCCTTAACAACACATCACTTAAAACTACATTCACTGGAGGGCACACACAAAGAAAACCTTCTCCTGACAAACATGCACACACAACCCCTAGGGAAGTCATTTAGCCCAATGGAAGCTGTGATGCGGTATCATTGAAGAAAACGAGCCAGTGACGTGAAAGTGACACTGAAGACGAGGCATGATAAAAAGGACCTGTGTCTTGCTGTTGCTGATGAAGACTCATCAAATATTTTTCTGTCTATCATCCTGTTACTAGAGTGAGAGAGTGGCATTTAAAACTTTGAAATTATGAAGCTATGATTCTATAATGCCACCTACAAGTTCATCATAACTGGACAAGTTGCTTACAAAAAGGTTTTTTATGCCCATTGTCTGACATTAATTGTTACTGTGTTACATTTACCTATATTATAACTACATTGTTAATCTCAGAATTGTTAATATTGTTAAATCTGTCACTATACTGCATTAAAGATAACATGTATCAGTACACTTAATCTGATGTAAACTAATTGTATTAAAATATAATGAAAATGGTAATAAACCGGTTACACAGCCTCACTCTTATTATGCTTACAGATGGATATTTCCTACTTATCTTACAAATGTCAGCCTCGTTGGTGCTGAAAATTTTAATCCATAATGATGTACAGAAATACAGCACAAACTCCAAAACTTTTAACATTCCTTTAAGTACCAAATGTTGGTCTCATTTCTCGTGTGTGTGTGGTGTGTGGTGTGTGGTGTGTGGTGTGTGGTGTGTGGTGTGTGGTGTGTGGTGTGTGTGTGTGTGTGTGTGTGTGTGTGTGTGTGTGTGTGTGTGTGTGTGTGTGTGTGTGTGTGTGTGTGTGTGTGTGTGTGTGTGTGTGTGTATGTGTGTGTATGTGTGTGTGTGTGTGTGTGTGTGTGTGTGTGTGTGTGTGTGTGTGTGTGTGTGAGTGAGTGAGTGAGTGAGTGAGTGAGTGAGTGAGTGAGTGAGTGAGTGAGTGAGTGAGTGAGTGAGTGAGTGAGTGAGTGAGTGTGAGTGAGTGAGTGAGTGAGTGAGTGTGTTTATTTATTTTGTAGAGTGGTAATTACCAGCATATACTGGTTACATATTATGTATTTATGGTCTGACATGTCATTCACTTCATTTCACTCAACTTCTTGCCAACTTCCTCTTTACATGTTAAGACAGATTTAAATTTTTCAAAATTTAAACTATCATAGATTTTAAGCTATCACAAAGACCCAGGGGCACATAAAATGGACTGTTCTCTGAAAAAGCGATGAAACTGCGAGAAAATATACATACTTAATATAAATAAAATGAAGGAAAAGATTAAAACCTGAATATTTGGGAATTACCACTGGTTCTTTAAGGTTATAAAACTGCCCTCCACTTATAAGCCAATATAAAGCACTTCTTAGGTGTTCCTCATTCTTTTGCCGTTATTTTATGGGCTGAGTGCCACTAAAGACACCACTAATAAGACCTCTTCCCTAGTAATTCAGCATATAAACTCATACGTGAAGGATAGTTTCAAAGTCTCAAAGTCCTGGTGGTACTTACCAACTTTGATAACCTGGATGTTCAAAAGTGCATAGAATATTACTTCTCTCTGCCTCTGTCATGAATCAAACTTCTCAGCCAAGATTATGTAGGCTTGACATGAAGTAAATCTCTTTAAAGTGATGAGAAGTGCAAATTGACACACACGCATGCACACATCCCTTTACAGTCAAAGAGGAAACAGCAAGATTCATACGAGTGAACTGAAATCAGCCTTTCAGTCGACTTTCACGGTCCTCCTTGAAAGCTACCTGAAGCAGGAGCAGCAAAACATATGTTGAAAAGAGCATGAGAATATGCCTCCCACTCTCTTTATAGTTCATAGTATATCCTCTTACTCTGTCTCTCAGTATCCCAAATCTTTTATCATCTAATCCACTACTGAATTAAAACCGGTTATTTCTATGTCCCTCACAATAATAAGTTTGGTCAGCTACAAGATTTACTGTTGTGGGGACAAGCTATGAATTTCACAAGAGAACCACTAAAGTTAGACTAAGATTAATCCAAAGTCAATAAATCTTATCTTATCAATTGTGGTCCTGCATTATCCATTTCACTTCAAAGAAGGACAGGAAAAAAATCTCAACACGTTTGTAAGTGGAAAATGCTCATGGAAGCTCCCGTCACACTACTACTCCTTGCTATATCTTCAGTACCAAGCTAATCGCAGTATAACTTGTATCACAATCTTTTATAACTTGGGTAAGCAAAATATAAAATTCTAATCCTTGATAACAAGCATAGTCTAGTTTAATATTTTCTGCAGTTCAACAACTGAGTAATCATTTTGATATTCAACGCAAGATGTTTAACAGACACTGATCTCTGGCATCTGTTTTGTCTCAAGGAAATACTGGACCTGTTTCTTTTTTTTCTTTTTTTTCCCCCCCCCCAGCAATATGCTTTTCAATGAAGAAGAAGAAAAAAACAGGATTCCTTGACATCACATGATTGTCTTTTTAGCAATGTATCTGCCTAGCATGCTATCATCATCAACAAAAATTCCCTCTTTTATATTCCCCCAAACTCGGACCTACCGCCTTATTTTACATACAAACCTTTTGATCCATAATGCAGAGCTCTGAACCAAAAGGAAAGCCTCATGACTGGATTCCAATTCTGTTAACACTACAGAAACTATTCAACTGCATCATGATGATGTGACTCACAACTGCACATTCTTAGAAGACATTGAAGAATAATTAAATGAAAAAAGCAGTAAAGTTACATCTCATAACAGCAAAGGTGCAGACAATACAAAGAACACCTAGGTGGCTTAGAGGAAGGAGGAGGAAAAAAGAGAAAGACAGAGAAAGAAAGAAAGAAAGAGAGAAAAAAAGAGTTTAATGTGCCAATACTGCCTCAGCTCCTTGTCCCTCAAAAGGCCTAAAGCATCAGTGTTGACAATGCCGCCATCATAAGCTCTGCCAGTCTGACCCAACACCTGGTTAAGTGCAGAAGACACGCATCTACATACAATAGAAAGGCACTGATCCTCCAGGACAAGTGAGCTATGACAACTGACATGTAATGAAACTGAAACCAAACTCTCTTTTTTCTCTTTCTGTCTTTCTGTTACTTTTTCTTTTTTCTTTTTCCCCTTAAGACTAACCCCCTAGACTGCCAGCTAGTGCACACAACCAACACAGAGGTGCTCAAAACTACACTGCAGTGCTCAAACAATTCCCCCCCAATGTACGAGCAAGTGCCCGCAAAAATTGTGGATCAACACATACACAACAATACACGACAGCATCCACACCATCCATGCTAGTATCTTGGTCTTCACATTAGACATGTAACACTATACATCTTACTAAGGTGCTTGTTAAAGCCAAAACAATTCCAGCTGCTGGAAATCTCAACATTAATAAAAAATACAAATAATTTTTTTGGTGCTAGTGAAAGCAAATTATGTGCAATGTTATAATACTAGCCACTTTGTATTTACAGGAAAGGTGTGAACAAGAACAAGAATAATAAAAATAAAAAAGAGAAGCCTATGCCAGTACAATAATATATGCATGAGAGAAGATTTCTCCCAGTTATACTGGATGACTGAAGTAAGAAAAAATCTTACTTCTTGACTGGGGAAAATATGAATAAAGAAAGAAAGAAAATAAAAAAGACTAGATAACTTCTCTGAATATCTTTAAATTACAATCAAAGCCTATATAGTCAGCTGATTAATGATTTACAATATATCTGTAAAACGCAGGCAATACAATGTTTACAGACTTGCACTGGTTCAGTGCACCAATGTAAAGTATGCCAGTCTGATGCTTCAAGTCTTAGCATTTACAATGAAATATACACAACAGATACTCCTAGATCTATGAAAAGCTTCAACATCATTCACGTAATTCATTCCTTTTGGTTTCTCTCTCAAAATTTGTAGAGCAACATTTCCCTCTCAGGTCGGGATTGTGCTTGTCACTGTCACGAGAATAAAATATTTACACTATTACTCACTACATTTAAAAAATGGATACAAGGGGGAAGGGGTTAGAAGGAGAGTTCCATACTTTCTTAAAAGCTAACAACAGGGATCCTGCGCAAAAAGGTACACACCTGTAGTAAAGCTATGTGGAAGTAGAGGCAATCGAATCTTACAAATAACCCCAATTATTGATGTCTTCTCAGAGCTGGCATCAATCCAAGGCATTTTATCCTTCACCCTATGCTAAGCCTCCAAGGGACCAAGGACTAACTCCACATCAAGTAAAACTCTTTAATAGGAAGTGGAATGTACAGGCACTTTAGCCCAAGAAATTGGCTTGAAGGAGAATTTGTCAGGAATTGATGTTGGGGGATCCAAGATAAAATCTGTCTGTTAGCTTGAGAGTGAATGATTTTTTTTAAACTAGATAATCATCATAGGGAAAATCTGCTATCATGGTTATATTTTCACCAATGATGCATGTCTGAATTCTGCAAACTTGCAAGTCTATTCAACATTTTCTCTTGCAATCTACTGAAAGTTAACATTTTTAATCATACAATTCTAAACAAGAATTCTATTTTACTTTGATATGTAAAATGTACAGAAACTGACAAAAACATCAAATCAACCATTAGATTACTGTAACAGTTCATATTAATCTAAATTGCCCTACAATTGTCTGTAAATAGAAGACAGACTAAAAAATCATGACATCTCGTAACTGGCTTACCGGTACAAAATTATAGACTTTTGTGTGTGTGAATATACGCAGAAAGGTGAATATTGGCAGTGTTATAAATAGCCTAACGTTAAAAAAGATTAGGCTGGAAAGTTACCATGAGGATTAGAAGTAAGGTTCCACATGATCATTAGGTAAGATGATAGTTAAGGCTTAGGGAAATCTGAGGTACAAAATGATACCAGCTCACTTGATGCTAGCGACCAGTCCTGACACCCACAGTCTTGACAGCCAGCTTAGAGAGCAGCAATTGGCCTTAACAGCATCTGGTTAACCATGGTTCTGGACAGTCAGTGTAGTGTTAGTTGTAACTATTGAAATTTGGAATGCCTATCATCTAGGCAGTTAAATCTATAGGTACTCTTAGGTGACAGGTGATGAATATTACCAGATGCTGGGTAATGCCTTATTTTGCCACAAGTCCATGTCCTGATTGCGAGGATGACATCTCGCAAGCCTGGCTGAGAGCTGGACAATCGTCCATGCATGGATGCGCAACTAATCTACACCCATCCTCACAAGACTATATTGAAAACTTTATCTTTTGTTATTATGTTAATACCCTCTGTAACCTGACATCTTGACAAAAAGGAGTCTTGCCTTTTAGAAACCTTGACCAAGTCAATACAGACAGACATGTACAGACTGTATGAATCCCAGACACAACTCACCAAGATGCCAAGATTTACATCTCTCTCATACACTTCTCAGCATTGTGTAAATTATCATGCTTTATAAACACCTCCAGAGACATTAAATGATGCTGTTATTGCAACACTTTACAAGCAAGCTGTAACAAATAACAAGCTATATCCTGCAGGATGCAAGATCGGTCAAAGCAGTTCCTCCTAGCGACCCAAGTTACCATGCAGTATAACAGTGACAGATAGCCGGAAACCTAGTGTTATTCTCTGAGATTCTATAACTTGCTCAAGCATACATTACCGTGAATGTGGGCAAGTCCAACATAGTCATTGTTCGATCATTACTCTGCATTTCCACCAACCAGATCTCTTGTACTGATACATTCTCAATGAATAGCTTCAAAATCAAGGAGAAAAAATAAAAGTTCAAATGCCCATGATTATTCACCTATTTAAAAGGGCGGTGGGGCAAGTATTCACACAAATTCTTCATAAATTAAATTTCAACCAGAAAAAAATGTAATATCTGACCATGGCCTTTTGATTCACTCAGCCCACCAAATACCTTCCCCAGATCCATAATCTCACAGACTGACTACAGTGCCCTTCTACTTCCAGGAACAATGGGACAAACAAAAAGAAAAGAACATGCAAGGAAACACCACAGCAGTCTTCAAAAGAAGAAGCGGGCACTAACAAAAATCCCTTTAAGGAAAGTTAGTTGTTAGTTGGTACGTTAAGGAACAGATACCCTCCCTATATAGCACCCATCTAGGACAGATAATTTTTCCTTTTCCTTTATAATGGACAAAAGACCTTCATCAAAACTGGCTAAAAAAGAAAGATTGCCTTTTTTCATGAAATTTGCATTCAGATATCATTTTCAGGACGCAAACACATACTCTAATATTAACAGAATAAGGAGACCTGCTGAAGAAAAAGTATATTTTCAGTGATAATGATAACAAGAAGAGAGATGCAAAAAGAGTAGGGAGAGAAAAAGAAAGAGAGAGACAGGGTGAAGAAGTGACATGTACTTGCCAGTTCATGAGAAATTCAATTACTGATCCATCAATGAATATAAAACCTACAAAAGTTCAATACTTGAAATGGAAAAAAAATTGGGATCTTATTATCGTTTTGATTTTTTATTATCTTCGTTTTATTTATTGATTTTTTTGTCAACTGATAGGAGTTGTAGCATCCTTAGTTGTAAAATTTGATTCTTGCTAATTCTATAAAGGTGAACTTTCTGTATGAAATCACATACAATTTTTTTTTTTTTTTTTATAAAGTTAAATGCAAAATTCTTTCTCTCAAACAATTTTTGCTCTCTCTACAAAAGGAAAGAACACAAAGGTACTCCATCAAATGCCAAATTCATACAAAAGTTAGTCTCAAATTCCAAGCATTTTGGCCAATTTCCAAGACTTTTTTTGTGACTGGGATATCTTACGACCCTGACATATGATATGTAACAGTTTGGAAGTCTTGGAGAGGCTGTCACTAAAGGTTACAGATGTATTAGCCAACAGAACACAGCAGACTAAACTGGCAAGCTTTAAGTCTCTTAATAAAAAAGGTCGAAGCCCTTTATACGGTACTGTTCTTACGAGTGAAAAATCCTCTCCTGTTATTTACATGAGCATGATGAGAAGCAAACATGCTACTACTTATGAATCAAAACAATACACATGAAATACACATCAAAGCTCATCAGTAAAGAACTCCCACTGCAAAACCTCTTTGCTTTCCCTGCCACTGCAATGAAAAAAAAAAAAAGAGAATAAAAAAAAAAAAAAAAAAAAGGAAAAAAAAAAGAAAGATAGAAAGAAAAAAAAAAAAAGACCCTTCCAGAACATGCAAAATATTTTTTTCTAACATTAATGTCTTACCATAAATTATGCCGACAAGTTCTTACTAATACCTTTGTTATCACATTGAGCAAAGTGCATTTCCAATCACTCCTGACCAGATTCATAAAATAATTTGGAAGATTCCTTTTGAAGCTGCAATACCCAGAAATGATTATGCTAAAAAGAAAAGAAAAAAAGAGAACAAAAAGAAAAGAAAAAAAAGAAAAGAAAAAGAGAAAAACAAAGAGAGAGAGAGAGAGAAAGAGAGAGATTACAATCAAATCTGGTTATGGAGCTAACTACAGCACCCACAAACCAACAACAATATGCAAAATTCCAAAGAAATAAAACAATACCCTAGAATTATATCAGTACTGCTTTTTAAAAATTCAAACAAGAAAACATTAACAAACAAAACAAAGAATTCTCACGAGCAGCTCAGCTCCCATGGCAAGTGTCTGTTCCTTTCCTAATTCCATCCAGGATTCAACTCTACAGTAAATTTGGGTTGTGGCTGTATTATGCTTTAAAGCGTGAAAGGGCAAGAACATTGAACAGTAAACACCTACAAAGGTGTAAACAAATGTATATCTACATTATGGCTATGACAGGTCCTTAGCCATGCTATAAAAAACATAATTAAATAATAGTTTAATACTGCATACAGATATAAAAAATTACTTCAAGTAATAAATAATAGATTTCAGCATTTCTGAAACAAAAGTGTTGAAAAAATTCATAACAAAATATGATAATATTGAACATAGCTATAAAGACACACAAAGTGCTTACATAATCTTAAAATCCTATTGCATTACGACACCTTGCCAGTTGGTTCTGACAATGAATGGCCCAAAAGCACAAGTTAATGAGACCTGCTTATCAACGTCGTCATTCTCAGAGCCTAAAGGGTTTTCCAAACACACCATAAGCAACAAGAATTCTGTCTATCAACAAGTGGTATACTTGGACGAAAAAGTCTAGCTCTATGTGGAACACCCTCAAGCTTAGACTGTGACTTTTAACATGGGCTCAAGTACAATGCCCATACAATTCAAGGAAGTCCTGTGTCCTCCTTTACAATTCTAACAGTAACAGCTTACCCAATGTGAAGACAATGTTAGTAAAGTTAACTCAAAAGCTAAAAATAATCACACTAGGAAGAAAAAAAAAGAAAAAAGAGATAATTTTCACAACATAATACACAGGAGATAGGAAACAAACACAGAGCAGACTCACACAGTTATTAGAGAACATTCCATATAACATTATAAAAAAAAGGGCTATTATGGGAACAGGTACAAACAGCAGCCCTTTATTTATTTATTTTTTTTGTTTTGTTTGCTTTTTACCACTGCAAAATACAGCTTTAAGTTTGGTGGTTTACTTGATATGATGCCATATACTTCTTACAAAACAGTTCAACCTAGAAATAAATAAAAAAAACATACAAACTCCCCAGCTTTTCCATCAACAAAACTTTGAAATCATCTCGAGCCTATAATGCAAAGTACAATTCCAAAGACATTGCCTGATCCCAGAATACAAACAACAACTATATCTGCATACAGTTTCCATTACAGAAAACAAATAGGCAAGGCTCTCAACAACAGCATTTTGATTGTATAAGAAAACCATATGAATCTCACTTCTGAAAAAGCAAAACTTTTTTTTTTCTTCAAGAAGTAAGATTGCAGTGTCTTTCTTTTTTTTTTTATTATTTTGTCAAAAATATGAAAATTCGACAACCGCAGCTAGAACAATAATTTGTGTAAGAGAAGAAAAGATGAAAACAAAGAGTGAATGAACGAGAGAAAGAAAAGAAAACAGAATAAGGAAGGGTAAGAAAGAGGAAGAGACAACAAGGAAGAAAGAAGAAGAGACTGCAAAGAAGAAGAGAGGAAGACAATAAAGAATACAGAAAGAAAGGAAGAATGGAAAAGAAAGAGAGTGAGAGAGAAAAAAAAAGTTAATGTGCCTGAGGGGGTAGGCAGCAATGTGTCTGTGGAGATGTCTACAGTTGCCTTTCCTTATCTAGCAAGATTTTTATCAATGAACTTCCACAACATTGCTGCTCTAGACTTTGTAAATAGATTTCCAGCACTATAGAAATAATCAATAATAAGAAAAAAGGGAGCAAATTACCTCCCATTATCCATAAACATTGATGCACAGCAAAGTACATATTCCAATAACAACAGAAGCATAATCAACAATTATCTATAAATACTCTTCCCATCTAAAGCATAAACAAAAACATGCCACATGCAGCTCATATATACCATAAAACAGCTGTAAATGCCACATGCATGGGGGGAAACTTCTACTAAAAGTTTATCACAAAAAAAATTCAGCATCCATTTTTTTTCTTTTAGGCACCAAGAAATATTTCGTACCTTCGCTCCTCCGGGATGCGTGACCTCTAGACTTGCTGTAATAGCTAACTCATGCTGGGAATATCTCTTCATGCTATAACCAAACTTCTGCTAGGGAACCATTTCGGTTGGTGGGTAGGAGGATGGGATGGCAAAAACCACAAGCAGTATTAAGAGTCAAGAGAAATGTAAAAAAAAAAAAAAAAAAAAAAAAAAAAAAAAAAATTGGAAGAGGGGTAGGGAAGAAGGGGATGATTAGGGACCAACAACTTCCCTAACAGATTTATGATCCTGAGTTGAGCTATCGATAACAAGAAGACGGGACTGAACGGGTGAGAGGAAGGTCTGAATCGCTGTGTCTCCAGCGTCTGCGGTCCACTAGAATTGTGACGTATGAACCCCATTGTGCTAACCAGCCCTTAACACACAAAAATAATCCTATATACTTTTCATCTAACAACTATGTAAATAATAATTCATTTATATGTGTGAGTCTGATGTAACTAAATGTGAACATGTCTCTATATTACAAGTGTGTATATACAGAACAGTGCATAACATTTACATGTTAAAAATAAGAGAGAAAAAAAAGGAGAAGAAAGAAGGGAAAGAAAAGAAACTAGTTCACTAATCCTTAAACTATGAAACAAAAAATAAACCACATGGAGGCTGTTTAATCTCTCATTTCCTATTCCAAGACTCATGACTTAGTTTCTTATTTTCAGCATTCACTGAAAGGAAAGGAGTTAAAGGTTCGCTCCTTCACGGCATCTTCCATCTTGGGGATAATGTAATATTCTTGGTCTTACCACTCTCGTTAAAAAAATCACTTTTACTAAACTTTTACCTTTTACCTTTGAATAAATGGCCTCCCTTAAAATAAAATTGGATTGCTAGGCATTGACCATTCTTAACTCGCGCACCAGTTGATTTTAGTTCCTTTGGCCGCAGCAACACTCTTGAGGTCAGCCTGGCCCTTGGAGGTTTTCAGCTGTGACCGTGGCTCGGGCTGGAGGGCGGCAGCTGCTCCGGGCTCAATCTGGGCGGATGGTCTTCCTGGCGAAGAGGAAGGGGGGGCTTTCCCTCCTTTGCTTGCACTGGCTTGACTTGTGCTGGGTTGGGTTACCCCGGCTTGGCTCAACAAGCTTCTCGTGTTTGGTTGGGGAGGATTGGATTGGTCAAGGGCTTCAGCTTTGCTACTGGCATCAGATGGCCCCGAGACTGATGGTCGTGTCCAGGTCTTTTGGTCCAGCTTGCGTCAGGAGAGGGACTGTTGGTGAACCTTGGCTGACAGGAAGGTGTGCAGGATGAACACGAATGGCTTGGGGTTGGTTTTTAGGTCCAGCTCCTGGAAGTGGGAGAGTGCTATCAGATTCTCTGACCATCACAGTAGTTAAGTCTACCATTTAAATTTTATTTCTTTCTTGTAATATACATATACACAAATGATGGATTAATGTTTAAAAGAGAAAATGTAGAAAAACTTAGTCTTCTTTACTTTCTAACTTGTTATGTTTTCTCAGAATAAAATCAAATGATTAATCTCTGATGAATATGAATCAGATTAACCCAAGGGCAACAGATGAGTCATATCTTGTCATGGATGATAATCACAGACAACAGATGATGCCTCATCAGGTCATGAGTCTGTCCTAATGACCAGGATGAGACCTAGCACATGATACTGCGAACTGGACAACTGCTCAGGCATAGTGCAGCACACAAATCAATACCCATCTTTGGCCAACTTTACAAAACTCAAGAAAAAAACAAACATGAATTAATAACAATATGAGCTCTGATGAACAGCCAACATTATCATCAATAACATATATACTACGACCTTTTAGATATGCTATTTCACATAAACAAAAGTATAAAGATATTCAAGTGGGTGACAGGCATCTGTAGCTATTCATATAACAAGATAAAAAAATTCTTACAATCATAAACCATTATAGCAGGGCTAAGTATAAAAACAAAGTTCTGGTAAATAACAATCTGAAGGGGTACTTTTATACCATAAGTGAAATGACTTCAACCTCATTACTAAATCACAATATTTTATCTTTGAAATAAGCCAAGTGAAAGGCATTCATGATGAGTTACTGGCATTGGGGAGGTCACATTATCTTTTCTGTACATTCTAAAACACTTACAACTTCCATGTCCCCGTCAAAGCGCAGCCAGATGAGTCTCGCTCCATCATCCGAGCTCATGACTAGTTTGTGGAAGGGCTGTGTCCATAGAACACGTCCACGTCCGCCTGCTGCATCATGCGTTGAGAGCAGCGTGAAGCCGTCCTCATGGTGTAGGACTAGCTTGGCCTCAACTCCTCTCCACTCGCAGTCTGGGGGAGCCAATGTGTCGCCAAATTTCATTAAACTAGGGTGATAATTTGAAGGTGAAGTACAATAGAAGGAGTAAAATCTTGAGCCATATTAAAAGAAGGTGTATGGCATTCAACAATGGTAACTTTATGCTATGCCTCCAGACTAAGTCTGAAGGTCTAATGCTTCCTCTGTTAGCATTATTAAGATCAAAACTATTTTTCTCAAACCTTTCACATATTGTTAATACAGAGAACTCATGAAATACTGACTCTGAGACTACTTACAGCAAGCAACTTCCTTCTGTCTTTGCACAGCATTGTGTGCTCCCTGGACTAGCACCTTCACCCAAGTAGCTAGGTCACGCTGTGTGTCATGCCGGAAGACACTCGTGCACACGCCCTCCTGCGTGCCACACCGCATGGTCATTGTGATGGGCTCACTGCCCCCTAGAGATCCCTTATGTGTCGAGTTGACAATTCTGGATTGGAGTGCAAAGCAATGAGGAGCAAGGTTAGGCTTTGTTTGAGTAGCACTGCTCAAAAGGTTTCATATAAAATGGGAGAAGACAAACCATAGCAGCAAAAGTGTTTTATAATCTAATTTTATATTCTTTATTTCTGTTACTTCTGGCCATTATTTTAAAACAACTGCTTCCTTTTTTTATTCTCCTGAACTAGTTAAAGTCTAATGGAACTATTTTCTAATGACTAATTTTAACATATCTATAAAACTGTTTATTAATCATT
>NC_061846.1:21929821-21934821 GCF_019202785.1 Penaeus chinensis | reverse complement strand
TACACATTCATTACTATCATACATTTTTACCAATATTCACTTTCAATGATTTCTTAACCCATTGGATTTCTTAACCAATCAAGTGGCCCAAAATATGGGTATTGGGCTTACTTGACTAGCCACTCTGATAGGTGTGTGGCTTGTAGGCCGGGCACACACAACCAAACTCTATGACCCCTTTGCATTATTTTCTCTTTTTCTGCTTTAAGTATTTTTAACTTTTTGGCCACTTTCCATTATCTATATTTGTCAATTTATCTGATGGTAATAGAATGTTTCCTTTCATATACTCCATAGCATCTCTCTAGGTGATCCATAATTCAGTGCAGTAATAATAACAATAAATAACATTGTGTTTTTTTTTTTTTCATAATATTTAATTTTCTGTAATACAGCCTGTGCCATCAGTCACAGTGGCCAGGAACAGGATCCTGGGAATAGAAACAGCATCCTTCCTGGAGCCGGAGCTCTTCCATTCATGGATGACTGATCATACACACTCATTTATTCATGGAAATAATGCAAAAGTGCCATCCTGAATGCCAAATGAATCTAATCACCCTCCAAGAGCTTTGTCACATAACAGCATTTTCACCTTCCCTACCCCTCAAACCAAAATTTTTCATGATGTCATGGCCATGTCATCCAGATTTTATCTATTAAGTGTCTTAAAGGCTGCAATACCCAAATTGCCTCTCAAAGCAAAATTTTACTCGTTATCTTGTCTAGCCTATCACACTTACTTTCATGAAATTGCCAAAAATCTGGTAGAGGAATTTTGGTTTCCTCCCATCTGCTTTTCCTTTAAACCCATTGGATCCAGGCAACTGAGGGCTGAGGGCCAGGTGATGGGAATATGCCATTGTGGAAAAATTTGGCTGAGGGCAGCGTGGGATATTTCACAGAAAATTGAATAATAGTATAAAATTAAAAATTGACACAAATAACACAATATACAGTCTATTACCATCTTGATACAGCACATCAAATGGTAATTGTAGACCTTGGAAAATGTCAAAAAAGCAAAAAACACTTATGTAGAAAATGAGACAATGACACTGAAAGGGGAGGCAAGGAATCTTCATGCCGCATATTTGCGAGGCTAGCCTACAAGCCACGCACCCGGGAGAGTTGCCATTCACTTGACCCCTTGTTCTCGGGTGGTATCTAATATGAGGCATTTTTCTTAATACTTGTACCTATGAGTGTACTGAATGAGCCTTAACTAATATCTCTTTTAACTAACTTACTGTCCTATACTGAACTTTATATAGAAAAGTTAAAAGCAGACCAGCAAGAATTAAACTGACAATGGAAGTAACAGTCAAAACATTTCTTAACTTTCAGGAAAAAAAGTAAAAACGAATAAACTACAATCTGATTTAATAAAAACATAATAATAATAATAACAGAAATAATTGGTGATTTCTCCCAAACATGGTCTTTGGAGAATATTTTGCAAGACTGTCACAGTGACTACATACAGCAAGAAAACTCCTTTTAAAGAGGGGGCAACAAATCTTCTGATGTAGTGATTCATATGGCTATAAACTTAAACTCTGAACAGTAAAAATTTTAATGTTATTACATTCTACACCATACACTATCCATGAAAAAACTCCATCTTCCCATCATATGTCTATTCAAAAACTTAAAACAAAGCTGACAATCTTAATGGCACTCTCCCGGTCTAAGGAATCTTTTAACTTATTTTATTACATGCAGGCAGGAATGCAAAATCCATACTTTCTATAAAGTTACAGTATATCAATCCAGTATGTAAAGATACAGTGCTATTCTGCTTCATATCTACATACAAAACCATGAATTCTGAAGCAACAATGTGTATATCTGTTTTGATTTACTTCTGTGCATACTTGCACAATCTTCCTTGTGTATTGTCACAAGAGTTAGAATAAAATATTAATCTGTTTATAAAATATGTGCAATCTGCATTTTTCTGCTGTAACATTACATAATCCTGACTGTGGCAACATTGCATCATTAACAGGGGGGTTGCAAAACTTGCAAAACAACCAGCCACAAGAGACTTAAATGGATATAACAACAGGCCTTATTTTTACAGAAAAAAAAAAAAAATCTCATGACTTCTGCTGCTACTGCCATCATTATCCTAGTTCTTATCAACATTATTATCATATCATTTATTTCATTTTAGTAATCACCATTACCACCTTTGTTCCATTCCTTTTCTCCCTCTTCCCTTTTCTCCTCCTCTCCTCTCCAATTCCTCTCTCTCCTCTGCTCTTCCTCCCTCCCCTCCACTCTCCTCTTCCTCCCTCTCTCTCCTCTCCTCTGCTCTTCTTCCCTCATCAATCCTCTCCTCTTCCTCCCTCTCTCTCCTCTCCTCTTCCTCCCTCTCTCTCCTCTCCTCTTCTTCCCTCATCAATCCTCTCCTCTTCCTCCCTCTCTCTCCTCTCCTCTGCTCTTCTTCCCTCATCAATCCTCTCCTCTTCCTCCCTCTCTCTCCTCTCCTCTGCTCTTCTTCCCTCATCAATCCTCTCTTCTTCCTCCCTCTCTCTCCTCTCCTCTGCTCTTCTTCCCTCATCAATCCTCTGCTCTTCCTCCCTCTCCTCTCCTCTTTCTTCCTTCTTCCTCCCTCCCTTCTCCTCTCCTCTTTCTTCCTCACTCTCTTTTCCTCTCTCTTCTTCTTTCCCATCTTTCTTCCTCCCTCCCCTCTCCTCTTCCTCCTTCCCCTCTCCTCTCCTCTCTTTTCTTCTGCTCTCCTCTCCTCTTTTTTCCTCACTCTCTTCTCCTCTCTTTTCTTCTTTCCCATCTTTCTTCCTCCCTCCCCTCTCCTCTTCTTACTTCCCCTCTCCTAACCTACTCTGCCCTCTCCTCTCTTTTCTTCTGCTCTCCTCTCCTTTCCTCTTTCTTCCTCCCTCTCCTCTCCTTTTTCATTCTCCCTCTTCCCTCCTCTTACTCCCTCCCCTCTCCTCTTCTTTTCCTCCATCACCTCTTCTCTTTAAAGTAGTAGAAACAACTGATGTTTTATATAACATATTTTTTTTCTTTATTATACACAATATAATTTAGATGCATTTATAAGTATCCACATATTTAAGTAGTAAAAAGACAATGATATATCAAATGATTATCTCTGACACATAATAGAATGTTGTGTGCAAGGGGAATGTGGGAAGAGGAAAAGAAGTAGGATTTGGCTGGATGATATATATATGCCATCCAGCACCAGCATGATTACTCCCCAGTTACTGCCTTTCCCTCACAAGAAGACAGAGGGGGGAAAACAAGGGGACTAAGGGTATGGGGGTGGCATCATAGGTGTGGCTGAAATAAACTTGCCACACAGAACCAGCTATATTATTAGACTTTAAATATGTCTCATTCATAATGGAAAAATTGCAGGAAAAATCTAACCAATTTTCTGACAGAGCTATGACAAACTTGGTTAATAGTGTTGGTTGCATACTGTACAAATAATCAATATTGTGGCAAAAAGGACTTTTGGGGTTAAACTGTTACAAATGTGTGATGTAATGTTCACATCATGGCATGAAAGATTCCCTTCAGGTGATGTGAACCTTATGTCATATTACCATTATACAATTTAAATGGTCTGCTGCATGTTTGATTTAATAATAAGTAATAAATAACAATTTGAGGTTTGGGGCCAATCCTCTTGTGACTTTATTCAACCTGAGCTAAATCAATCCTGTGGGCAAGGAATGGCTGGGGTTACAAACCACTGACAATACACACTTTAAAATTTACTTAACAAGAGTTTAAACAGTGTTCCACTGCACTGCAAAGCCTAATTCACCAGGATCATGGATTCCTCTTGCTGGCAATTTTTTTTATTATCTTCTTAGCTTTGAATGATAGGTATTCAGGTTCAACTACTACTTCTAGTACTGTCTAGCAAGCTTCCTACAGCCACACCCACCATACCATCCCCATATCCCCAATCCCCAACGTAAGCTTTGTCACTGGCTGGACCTAGGTATAATTAAGGAAGCCAGACCAAGAGTGTTCTCTGCCTTAACATTACCATTTTTTCAAGGAGATTGATGATACATAACCTATGATATTTTTGTTATATATCACTATGCAATTATAACTACCCTAAAAGCACTCTGATACCAGCCTGGTACAGTGTATTTGAAAGATAGCTAACCTATAAGGGAGGCTGGTTAGAGGAACAGGAGACTGTATGACATATTCCAATAAGCCAAACCTCTTGTATTTTCCCATACTCCATTTCCACTCAACAAGATATAGTGTTGTGTGTATATATAGTGTAGTCACTTCCTGATTTCTTAAACATCTTTTTACTCATATACATGTAAATGCATGTTTTACTGCTTTAAAGGATAAGTGTATCTTTCATCTTTTAATGTCAGGGTAACTGTAGCAACTTTTTTCCAAATTTGACACTCTGCAATATATATTTGATATATTACAGCAAAAATATACTTTCTAGTGTATCATACCAATTCATTGCAATTCTAATGTCTGCAGTTCATTACCAACACTCCAAATAAGATAATTCAAAGTATATATCTAAAACACATATCCTAGTTACTTCAGCTAATGTTTCTCAGCCTTCAACTTTTTCTTAATACATTAATCAATAAAATATCAAAATCTTAGCCATTCCCTTAACAGTCTTAACCCTATTAGTAAATTATACTTGCAAATAAACCAAATAAACTGGGACCTACCTTAAAGATTTTGGAAATGAGGATGGGCATCTTGTTCTCACGTCCACCCTTAATGGATATTCCGAGGCCATTGTTGTCTGACTTGCATATCTGAACTACCCGCTTCTGGCTGGCTATTGGCTCAGGGACGTCACTGGGGCCTCCTTCACCATCTGAGCCTTGCAGGTTGAGGTCGTCGAGGTCCGTGAGTGTAACAAAAAGCAGGTCGCCCTCGAGTGTGAGGCGAGCCTGGTGCCATGTACCCCCCACCAACACCTCCGAGTTACCCACCTTCTCTCCCATACTTGTTCAGAC
>NC_061846.1:21909821-21914821 GCF_019202785.1 Penaeus chinensis | reverse complement strand
AGAGAGAGGACAGAGAAAGGGAGGAGAGAGAGAGAGAGAGAGAGACGAGAGGAAGAGAGAGAGACAGAGGACAGAGACAGAGAGAGGAGGAGGAGAGAGAGAGGAGGAGAGAGATGGAGAGAGAGAGAGAGAGAGAGAGATGAGGAGAGAGAGAGAGAGAGGAGAGATAGTGAAGAGAGAGAGAGAGAGAGAGAGAGAGAGAGAGAGAGAGAGAGAGAGAGAGAGGAGAGAGAGAGAGAGAGAGAGGAGAGAGAGAGAGAGAGAGAGAGAGAGAGGAGAGAGAGAGAGAGAGAGAGAGAGAGAGAGAGAGAGAGAGAGAGAGAGAGAGAGAGAGAGAGAGAGAGAGAGAGAGAGAGAAGAGAGAAAGAGAAAGAGAAAGAGAAAGAGAGAAGAGAAGAGAAAGAGAGAGAAATTCTTGATGTTCTCTTTTCCAACTTTAAGCCAGCACGATCTGAGCAGTTCTAAGAACTATGTAGTAAAATCCACGGGGATCTTCCGTTATTCTTTCGATGTATTTTAAAACTCCCTTTTTAAGCTTTTATTGGAGGCTATCATTTTAAACTTATTTCTGCACCTCTTGTATCTTGACAATGTCTTAATTACATCTTTAGTTCAATTATGTATCTAATGGACACATGACAGAGAGCGTTATGCAAGGTACTGATTTTCAACCCTCCTGAGACATGAAAAAAGTATATAACGTATAATATTCAACACTTCTGAACTGGCAAGAGTATTTTTTATTACTTCCACATATACACTTCTATAATCCTTCCCAAAAACTACCGAAAACCAATACTTATCTCTGTTTCTCGGAAAGAGATTTCACAATCCAAAAATGTCAAACTCACCACGGCAGCCCTCAAGCTCGCCCGGCCTCTCTGTCTATGCTCCGTAGGTCACTTTCTCGGCGGGACCCAAGACATGCAAATTGTTGTGTACTAATTGTAAGGCCTCGTTCTGCAGTTTCTTGTAAACATAAACATGATATTTTACTTTAACTTATTTAATAAAAATGGTAGCTTTTATTCACAGAGAGTATTTTAATCAAATAGCGTCATCTGCGCGTCCATCAGATCTGCTACACCCAACCCTGTTACGACCTGTTGATTTAGTTCGCCTGAATGCTTATCTCTCATTCTCACCATTATCTATTCCATTTTTTCATCATGTACAACACGATAAGACTCGCCGATACCTTTATCTTTTCCATTAAACTTTTCTCAAGAAGAAGTACACTCGATAATTCTAGCATTTCGTAAATCAGAAATCCTCATCAGGTTAAAAAAAAAATATTAACATTTAACGAGCTGAAAGTTACAATTATTCATCTAATGTAGAAATTAACATAATAACTTACCAATCACCTTTTTCACAAAGTTTTTAAAGATTGCAATAAACTAATGGAATATGTATTACAAAGGCTTCGTGATATCCGCATCAAAAGCATAAAAAGATAAATGAAAAACAATATATATATATATATATTTCTTTAGGAATATGCACTACCGTCATTCTCTGATATCTATATCATTAAAGAATATTGGATAATATTATTATTACCTCGTAGACGAGAGGAAATAATGATGTGATGATGTTGATGAGGATGATTTGGATGATCGTGGTGATGGTGATGATGATGATGATTATGAGGATGAGGACGAGGATGATTACGATGATGGTGGTGATGATGATGGTGATGATGATAATGGTGATGATAATGGTGATGATAATGGTGGTGATGATGGTGATAATAATGGTGATGACGATAATGAAGAAGATGATGATGGTGATGATGATGACAGCGATGATGATAATGGTGAAGATGATGAGGATGATTTGGATGATAGTGATGGTAATAATGGTGATGATGATTATGATATAAATGATTTGATGATGATATTGATTATAAAGTGATGATGCTAAGTATGAATGTATGATAATGACCATCATCATGGTATTAAGACTGTGTAAATTATATTACTGATAGTAATGATGATGTTGATTTTAACAATAACTGCTGGGGATATTAATGTAATCATTACAATGATATGATGATCATGATAACAATTCTAATAATAACAATGATGACAATAGTAATATCAATTATTATGATAGGATGAATAATGATAATAGTGATAACTGTGGTTAAATCTACATAGTTAAAATGGATAAAGTTAACGATTAAATGTTAATAATAATTCGTACTAGTAACACTGTCAAGTAATGATGGTAATGATAATGATATTGATTTTAACTGTAGTAGTAACAAAAACAGCAGCAGCAGTAGTAGTAATGATAATGATAATAATGATAGTGATAAAATAATGATAGTAATACTAATAACAATAGCAATAATAGCAACACAAATGATTATAATAACAATGATAATAATGATAGTAATAATAACAATGCTACTAGTAACAATACTATTAATAATAATGATAACATTAATAGTAACATCAATAATGATACTACAACGACTAATAACAATGATGATAATAATGATGATGATAAATATGATAATAAAACGATAATAATAATATTGACGATGATAATAATGATAAAAATAATAATGATAATAACAATAATGATAATGATAATGGTAATAATAATAATAAGGATAACGAAAATAGTAGATTATGGCAATAATAATGATTGAAATAACAATAGAAATAATGATGATAATAATAATAATAATGATAACAATAATAGTGATAATGATAATAATAGCAATAATAATAATAATAATAACAACAATAATAGTAATAATAACAATAATAATAATGATAATAATAATAATAACAATAATGATGATAATAATAGTAATAAAAATGACAATAATAATAATAATAATAATAATATTAACGATAATAATGATAATAACAATAAGGATAATAATAATAAAAATAAGATTGTAATGATGATGATGATGATAGCAATAATAATGATAATAATAATAGTAATGATAATGATAATAATGATAATAATAATAATTATAGTAATAATAATAATAATAATAATAATAATAACAATAATGATAGTAGTAATAATGATAATAATGATAATAATAATGATCATAATAATAATAATAATAATAAATATGATGATAAGAATAATGATGACATGTCTATACAAGTATTACTAATATTGATATAACAATCACTACCACTGCTACTTCGAATACCAACAATTACAATAGTTACTATATGATTATCATTATTATGATTTTATGCGTGATATTAGGCACAAGCAAATACAAGCTTCTACTCCAAATGTGGCAATGGTGCTGCTTCTGAAAATTATAAAAGATTGGATAAAGATAAACGTAACTTATAAAGACGTTAGGAAGGATGACAGGAACTAGCAATAGCGGAAGAAAGAGAGAGAGAAGGAAAGAAAGAAAGAGAGATAGAAAGGGAGACAGAATGAAAGAGAGGAATGAACAGATGAATAGATAAATAGATAGATGGATAATAAATGAATAAATCAAGATAGACAGAAAGAAAGAAAGAGAGAAGAGAAAGAAAGAAGGAAGGAAAGCAAGAAAGAACGAAAGAAGGAAACAAACAAGGAACGAAAGAAAGAAAGGGAGACAGTATCCTGAGATGAAGATGCTCCCAGCCTCTCACTTCATCTCGCTCGACCTCCGGAAGTGAACAGATGATGAGAAAGTGTGAAAAGGACTCGGAGAGACCAGATGGGGAGGGAAGGAGGGGGCGAAAGAGAGAGAGAGAGAGGGGGGGAAGAGAGTAAGGGGAAGGGGAAGACGTGGAGAAGAGAGAGGGAGGGAAGGGGGGGGGGCAAAGGAGAGAGAGAGAGAGGGGGGGAAAGAGAGTAAGGAGAAGGGGAAGACGTGGAGAAGAGAGAGGGAGGGAAGGAGGGGGCGAAGGAGAATGAGAGAGGGGGGGGGGAGAGAGTAAGGAAAAGGGGAAGACGTGGAGAAGAGAGAGGGAGGGAAGGAGGGGGCGAAGGAGAGAGAGAGAGGGGGGGGGGGAGAGTAAGGAGAAGGGGAAGACGTGGAGAAGAGAGAGGGGGGGAAGGAGGGGGTGAAGGAGAGAGAGAGAGAGGGGGGGGTAAGGAGAAGGGGAAGACGTGGAGAAGAGAGAGGGAGGAAAGGAGGAGGGAAGGGGGTGAAGGAGAGTGAGAGAAAGGGAAGGAGAGACAAAGGGAGGGAGGGAGGGAGGGAGGAAAGGAGAGAAGAGTGGAGAAAGGAAGGGGGGGAACGAGAGGAGGAAGGAAAGAAGGATTGAAGGGGAAGGGTGTGAACCAGAGAGGACGCAAGAAATGGAAGGAAAATGGGAAGGAAGGGAGAGATGGAGGAAAGAAGCGGAGGGTTGGAAGGAAGGAAGGGAGAGATGGAGGAAAGAAGCGGAGGGTTGGAAGGAAGGAAGGGAAGAAAGTAGGAAAAGGGAGAGGAGGGTTGGATGCAAGGGATGGGGAAGCGTAAAGGGGAAGAACGAAGGGAAAGGAGGGAATGAGATGGACGGAGGGAAGGAATCAGGGAAGTGGGGAGGGGGAGAGAGGGAGGTGGAAAAGGGGGCGGGGATGTTAAAGGAGAAATGGAGCTACGAAGGGGTGGGGGAGGGAGGTGAGGAAAGAAGTGGAGAGGAAAGGAGGGAAGGAGGGAAAAGAGAAGGGAAAGGAAGGGAGATAGACGAGAGAGAGAGAGAGAGAAAGAGAGAGAGAGAGAGAGAGAGAGAGAGAGAGAGAGAGAGAGAGAGAGAGAGAGAGAGAGAGAGAGAGAGAGAGAGAGAGAGAGAGAGAGAGAGAGAGAGAGAGAGAGTGAATGATGGAGTGAGTGAGGGAAAGGAAGTAGGGAGGGAGAAAAGGAAGAAAGGAGAGGTAGGAAAATTATAGGAAGAGAGGGAGGGAAAAAGAGAGACACGGAGGGAGGAAAAGGAGTGAAAGGACCGTAAAGAGTTGTGGAATTTGTGGAATTTTCGGCTTAATATTTGTTGGAAAAGATTGAGGAGGGATTATAGGAGAGGGGCGGGGGG
>NC_061846.1:21883902-21896402 GCF_019202785.1 Penaeus chinensis | reverse complement strand
TGATGGCTGTACAGTTGACCTATCTGTTAGGGGTTAATCATATATATTACCCACAACATCAAAATTATATTCTTGATAACAAGATAAATTGGTGATATAAAAGTCTTTCCTCCTCCACAGTTTTATTTTTGCCAGAGGTGTGGATAGTAGAACCAAAAGAATATTATTTTCTGTGAAAAATTTGCCAAGAAACTGCCATTATAGGTGAAACATTATAAATTGCATTCTTAAGTATTATGATTATGATATATTAGAAAGAAATATATATAATAAAATATTTAAAAGATATAAAGTAAGAAAATACAAAATAAAATAAAAGATAAAATATTTGTTATTTTGTGTGTACATTATTTAGAACCTAGAATATTCATCAGCCTCCTGAATTTATTAGCATTCATATGCAACTGAAACAGGAGTGGCTAATATAGGTCCCTTACAGAACTTACTGTTTTTTCCCTTAGGTGCGACCACAAACAACACAGGAAAATAACCATGGAACGTGCATTCAGGTTGCTCCGGCAGCCTCTCAGGTCATCCTGGGTTATGACCATTTTTGTGACTTTGATGCAGTGTTTGGTCATGATGTCCCACAAAAAGAACTGTATGACTCTTGCCTGTCGGACATGGTTGTTAACTTCTTTCAGGGTGAGTGTGTTGTGTATATTGGTATCACCGTAATCATTGTCAGAATCATCATCTTATTCATCACCATAATTAAAATAATCATCATTATAGTGGTTTTCAGTATCATCATCATAATTGTTGTTTGTGTCCTTCTCCCCATCCTCCTTCTCCTTCTCATCATCATTGTCAATGTCATTGCCATTGCCATCGTCATCGCCATCGCCATCGCCATCGCCATCGCCATCGTCATCGTCATCGTCATCGTCATCGTCATCGTCATCGTCATCGTCATCGTCATCGTCATCGTCATCGTCATCGTCATCGTCATCGTCACTCTTCTTATATTGTCATCCTTACCATATTGTTATTGTCTTTGTGTCACTGTAAATTATTAGCTGCCTGAGCAAAAACATAAATAGGAGATCATTTCCACATTCCACTGACATGAAACTCTTTATCTTTTGCCCAGGATACAATGTGACAGTGATCGGGTATGGGCAGCGTGGTTCTGGCAAGACATACACCATGACAGGCCCAGACTTTCTTTGGGCTATGAACGAGGAGGAGTTTGGACTGTTGCCCCAGGCTGTGCGGCATGTTTTCAACCTCATGAGAGTGAGTGTGTCTGTGTATTTACGCATGTGTGTATGCGTGAGTGCATGTGTGTGTGTGTGCGTGTGGGTGTGCGTGTGCGTGTGCGTGTGCGTGTGCGTGTGCGTGTGCGTGTGCGTGTGCGTGTGCGTGTGCGTTTGTGTGTATTTCTTTATGATTTTCAGGAAATAAATAAAGATAGGTGCTACCATTACAGGATTGATTTTTTCCTAACAAAACTCACAGTCCTTATATTAAAACTTAATGATACTGTCATTCATTTAGGAATATTTGATTGCAGGAATGCCCAGGGAGAGAATACCGTGTACATGTGAGCTACCTGGCTGTGCAAAGGGATGCTGTATATGACCTGCTCTCCACCTCCAACTCCTACATGCAACTGAATGTGCTAGAAGACAATATGGTAAAGTTCTTGATGGTATTTTTTATATAGAGATCAGAAGACATCTCAGCTTTAGAGGCAAAATTGTATATATATACATATATGTATAATTATATGTATATATATGTATTGTTATATTTATATATATATATATATATATATATATATATATATATATATATATATATATATATATATATATATATATATACACACACACACACACACACATATGTGTGTATATATGTATATATGTATATATATGTATATATGCATATCTACACATATATACATATATATTTATACATAATATTATATATATATATATACATTTACACATTATGATAATAAAAATGATAGTAACAATAATAACTATTATAATGATAGTTATGATGATAATGATATTAATGGTAATAATGATTATGATGATGATGATGATGATGATGATGATGATGATGATGATGATGATGATGATGATGATGATGATGATGATGATGACAATAATGATAATAATAATAATAATGATAATGATAATGATAATGGTAATGGTAATAAAGTTAATAATGATAATGAGGATAATGATAATAAGATAATTGTTATAAAAAAATTATAAAGATAGTAATGATTAAGATAATAATGATAATGATAATAATAAGGATAATAATAACCATAGTAATAATGATTATGATTGTAATTATGATTATGATTATGATTATAATATAATTATAATTATAATTATAATTATAGTTATAGTTATAGTTATAATTATAATTATAATTATAATTATAATTATAATCATAATCATAATCATAATCATAATCATAATCATAATCATAATCATAATCATAATCATAATCATAATCATAATCATAATCATAATCATAATCATAATCATAATCATAATCATAATCATGATTATAATTGATTATGATTATGATTATGATTATGATTATGATTATGATTATGATTATGATTATGATTATGACATACTTATGCAGAAAGTTCCTTCTCTTTATTTAGTAGTAATAACTGAAATGAATGGACTAAAAATAGGATGCAGTGAAGAAATGATAAATGTGCTGAAAAAGGTTTGCCAAAGCTATAATAGATTGAAGGAACCATAACTAGAGTTTGACACTATTGATTGAATGTATGGGAATCCAACAAGAAAGTGCTGTGTAATTACACTTGATTACATCATTCCCATTCTCAAAATTCCGTCTATTCAAGGGTAATGTCGTCATTCCTGGCCTGAATGTGATTGACTGCAGCAACATCACAGAGGTCATCAACTGCCTAGAGGCTGGCCTAGTCCACCGGCACACTGCAGCCATCCACAGCCATGATCCCTCAGCCTCACACGCCATCTTCTCCCTCATTCTAGAGCACCAGTGGACGGATCCGGGTCAGTCTTGCAGGTTGTGTGATTGTCAGGGCTAATGTCAGGATTGGTAGTGTTTTAGAGGAGGTGGAAAGGAATCCTTCAGTGATGATGATGATTCTTCGTTTATGTTTTTTAACCCTTTCAGGCTCTGATGATGCCATCCAGTTCTCAAGTCTGATTCTAGATTACTGCGTCCATATTTCTTTTGAGAGAATGATTGTTTTTAAGCAGAAACCTGAAAGAGATAACAAGAGCAGTTTGAATATTACAGTTTTCAAAACAGAAATGTATGAATATTAGAAAAGGTATTCAGCCATGAATACATAATGTTTGGGAAAAAGAAACACCATGTATAGGGGTACACATAGTTTCTGAGAGAAGGAAACATAAAGTATGAAGAAAGGAAACCCAGTGTTTATTGGGAACGGAAGACATGATGTCTGTGACAAGGAAACCTCATGTATGGGGGAGGGATGTAACATATTAAGGAAAGAGATATCTGCATTGTATTGGGAAAGGTAACCCACTTCATTAGGTATGGAAATAACATATATTGGAGAGGGAGACCCACTCACTTATGGTGAAGGGGACGCTTCTTTCTTTGTAGATTTATCTCAATTTAGTAGGACTTTGCCCTTTTTTTTGTACCTATTCCCTCAAAATACAAAAAATATAAGACCAAATGTATTTTAATCACATCTTGCAACGTTGCATTTGAACATTTACAAAAAATTCAGGGGTTCTCCAAAACATTGCACCTGATCTTTGCAAACCACTGTTCCAGATGGAAAGCTCAAGTACCTATATTCACGGATGAGTTTCGTTGACCTCGGAGGCTCAGAGAGGCTTGTACAGTTTGGGTATGGGGACTATGGGCGCCCTGGCGAGGAATCCTTCTTCCTCAACTCCGATCTGAAGGCTTTGGGAAATGTCATCCATTGTTTGGCGGACCAGACGTACAATGGGCCTATACCATACAAGGAATCAAAGTTGACGCATATATTAAAGGTATGTAAATAAGTGAGCTCTCACACAGCAGTGAGTTTATGAATAGATTTATATATATCAGTAAAGAATATATTTGTATGTATAAATATTTGTATGTATATATATATATATATATATATATATATATATATATATATATATATATATATATATATCTGTGTGTGTGTGTGTGTGTGTGTGTGTGTGTGTGTGTGTGTGTGTGTGTGTGTGTGTGTGTGTGTGTGTGTGTGTGTGTGTGTGTTTGTATATGTATATGTATAAGGATATATGTATATGTATATGTATAAGTATATATGTGGATATATATGTATGTATATATAAGTGTATGTATACATGTGTATGTATATATAAGTATATGTATATTTATATATTTATAAGCATATGTATATGTATATATCTTTGTATGTGTATGTATGCATATATATCTAGTATCTATAATATATACATATATATACACACACATCATTAACAATTTCTTACCCTTTTCTCAGGATGCATTTGGTGGCAACAGCCTAAGCCTGATGGTCTGCTGCCTGTCTCCATCTGCCGAAGACTTTGATGCCTCCTTCAATACACTGAAGTATGGCGGTCTGGCACGCTACATCCTGAATTTCCCTGCGGTCAACATGGCAATTCAAAACAGTGCTCGTGGGTCAACTGCGACCATGTCTCCCAGCTCTGCTCACACGACATTACCTGTAATTTCTGTGATATTGATTTGACATTCTATATATTCCTTTTTTATTGTGGTATTGACTATATTGATGGATGAATGATTGCGACATTTACTGTTAGTAATGGTTTGAATTTACATGGCTTATTTTATAATGTCTATCTCAGTGGCTTATTTTGACGAAGGAATAAGTCATTGTACATATACAAATAACTTATCATCATGCTCTTTCAATCTCATTTCTTCTATGCTGTATAGAACACATTGTTTTAACCAAACTGACATATAGGATAACATACCATACTCCTTCAGCATCAGTCTGGAAGCAGGCAGTCCACTTTAACTGGGATACAAAGCAGTGTGCAGCAGTCCTTGGGAACAGTTCAGCAGTCAACAGGCACCAATGACACATCTACTGTTGCAGCCCTAGATGATGCAGGTTCACTGGATACAGAGGACATGTTCAAGTAAGACATTGGCATATAAGTGCAGGAATATTTTGAGACTTTGTTTGTGAGGTTGTTGTTTAGCAACATAAAAGAAAAAACACACACACACACACACACACACACACACACACACACACACACACACACACACACACACACACACACACACACACACACACACACACACATATACATATATATACATCTATATACACACACACATACATACGTACGTACATACGTACGTACGTACGTACGTACGTACGTATGTACGTACATACATACATACATACATACATACATACATACATACATACATACATACATACATACATACATACATACATACATACATACATACATACAAACATACAAACATACATACATACAAACATACATACATACATACATACATACATACATACATACATACATACATACATACATACATACATACATATATGTTTATATATGTAAATGTATATATGCGTGTATATATATATGCATGTGTATATAGATGTATATATATGTATATATATTCACACACACACACATATATATGTGTATGTATATATATATATATATATATATATATAAATATATATACATATATATATATATATATATATATATATATATATATATATATATATATATATATATATATATATATCACACACACACACACACACATTTACATATACATATACATATACATTTCCATATACATATACATATACATTTATCTATCTGCCTTTATGCAATGCTATTTATTATATTTATGGTTTTCTAGGATTTTCTTACCTAAAAGTCCTGTCCTAATTTCATATTTATCATTGTCAGATTTCAGTTTGCTGCCTCACAATGGCAGTTGTTAGTGTCTAGTGCTGAGGATCTTCTCTCTGAGATCCTGCGCAGCACTCAGGTGTCCCCAACAGAGAAGGCACGCATTGAGTCTTGGCTGTGCTTGAAGGCAGAGGCTGAGGAATGCATAGGAATGGACTTGGGGCCTCTGCGCTTCAATGCGGCCACAAACCGTGTTCTAGAGGTCATAGGTAAATTAGAATTCTTAGACTATGTGACAGAAGCATTTGCTGTTTGATGGGTAGAATCAGTTCTTAGATATTATATTCTCAGTATTGTTGTTAGGCTTACTTTTTTGGTGTTTCGTGTGTTTTATGTTTACAGCACTATAAAATCAAACAACTCTAGGAATTATGTAGTCTGTTTAAGGTTATGTTATATGAATATGATTATTAGTGACAGTATTTCAGCTGAGAATGTACTTACTTGTTGAGCCGCCTCAGATATTTGTTGCAAACAAGAAATAATAAGTGCAGAATTATGGTAAATTTAATGCAGAAGAAATTCCGGCTCATATTTGTGAAGCTTGAAATGAGTCTGAAGGAACTTCATTTTCTCTTTTGTTCAGAGGAGTTAAGTGAGCCAGAGGCCAACACAACACTGGAATCTGGGACAGAAATGTCACATTCAGACAGTGACACCTCCTCAATGTCCTCCTTTGGGGAAGAATTTTACGACCAGTTGGCTGTGCTGAAAGGACGGTTTCGCTCCCACACAGATGATGTAGTAAACAAAGTGCAGGAAAGGTAAAAACAATAATTTCTCAACTCCCTCAAATACCAATATTTAGATCTCAATAGAAAAATAATGTTCAACTTTTCTCCAATTTGCTAAGGATAGTAATTACATCAATGTAGTTTTATAGTGCAATCAGAACCAATACTCTATCGTGAGAAATTACTTGCTTACCAACAAGCAAATAAGTCTTGCATACCAATAGTGGGTTGCCGAGGCCTGAACGGGTTAATGTTTAGAGAAACTGGATAGGTATTTGTACAAGTACTTAAATATGCTTGTTTATTATTATTGTGATGTCATTTTCTTTTAAGATGAATAGATAAATTAAATACATTGCTGAATAAAACAAAAAAGTAGAATGTTCATAATAATTGTTGCCATAGCCTCCTGGTAGTAACATAGGAAATCCAAGCCCATTTGGGAATCTAAACTGAAATTGCTAATTAACAAGCAGCCAGTCAACAGCTTTGAACCCAATTCAAATATCCCCTACACCCTAAGATGTACTATAGTATTAGGATATGAAATCTGGTTTAAACAGTATTGCAGACTATTAACTTCTACTTTCAGCCATGACACTCTTGCTAATGTGAGGCAGAGTGCAGAGAGAAGAAAATCCGAGTTGGCCAAAAATCAAGAGGACAAGGCTCAGTCCAAGAACACATCCTCTAGAAAGTCCTCACGACATTCCCACAAAACAGCAGAGTCTATTCTCTTGACAAAGGGGCTTCAGATGGCTCCTCGGAAAACAAGGGAGAATGTCAATTCCTCGGTAGAAAGAAGCTCTTCAGTATCCTCTTCTATAACCTTAGCAATGATGCCTGAGGGTCGTTTGTCTGTGATATCTCAAGTTAATTCATCTGTGAAATCAGATGAAGGTGTTGGTGTCAAGTCTTCTATTCATTCTGATATTATTTCAGATGAAGGTATGGGATATGATTTATTGGTTGCAAATTACTATATTGGTCAGTTGCACAGCCTCAGTTTACATACAGAATGTTGTAGATATTTCCTTTCCATGTGCAATTATAATGTGAATGTTACACATCTATATTTAAAATACTTTGAACCCAAATTCAGAGCATGAAGTGCCAAATCCCAGAAGAAAATCTTCACTTTCCTGTGTGTCGAGGTTCTCCCAGATTTCAAAATCATCAAGAAGAAAATCAAATTCTGAGAAGGTAGGTATAATTAATTTTCCTTTTTACTTCATAAGCAGAATGTATTTTCTTTTGCACTCTTTTTCCTTTCTCTCTCATTTTTCCAAATTTTTGTGAACTCTTCCTCTTCCTTTTCATTAAGCTGGATGTTTAAGACATAATACTTCTCAATTGAGAAGATTGCGACCATAGGAAAGGGAGCTCATTGCAAGTTGGGGGAAAAAGGGCCACAGTTCATGGGCAGTCTATAATGAACTACAAAATAGTGGAGGGTCTTGAGAGAGCTGTTTGCCTACAATGAAATGAAAATGCAGTTTGGTGATGAAGAAGCTTACAAATCCCAAGAATTACAGAGATTAAAAGAAAGTACAGCAAATGTTGTTAAATGAAAAATGAGAAAACGAAAAAAAGTTGAATGGATTTTTTTTTCATTGTTATCATTATCTTTTTTCCAGATAGGAGATGATGAGGAAGGCAGTACATCATTAGTCGAAGAAGTTAAGCGTTTGTCAGCATCTCAGGACCTCCGCAGAGGCCAAATCCGCCGGGTCAGCGTAGAGCTGCGAGCAGCGCAGCAACGGCTCAAACAACTGAATGCAACAATTAGGCTAAAGGTAAATCTCTTTCCTATATCTTTTTGTATTTTACTTACTTTTCTTTTTCTCTCTTTATTTATTTACTTATTCTTTTATTATCATTATTACTATTATTGTTAATATTTTATTTTTTGTCATTTGATGGTTGTTGATTTTATGTGTTGTGATTTTTTTCAAATGTGTCTGCATATCCCTTGTATGTTTGCATTTCTTAGTGCTTAGCTGAGGTTGTTTTCTTGTTTGTTCTGTTTGTTTGCATTCCTTTGAAAATCATCCTGATGACATATCCACTTTCCCTTTCAACAGGAGGCTTTTATACGAGAGTTGGTGCGCTGTGGGGGCGAAGCTGAGGTGACAAAACGAAAATGTGAGGCCAAAATGGAGCGACTGGAAAAGGAGATCCACAGGGCCCGGCAGCAGTATGAGGAAGCCCAGAATCAGCTAAAGGTGCACAGATTTTGGATAGATGTATTGAGAGTGAGAGTGAGAGTGAGAGTGAGAGTGAGAGTGAGAGTTTTTAGGGGTGGCTAATTTTCTCCAGACAGAATGGTGGAATGTAGGGAGATGTATTATTATTAATATCTTGTTTTCTAATTGTATTGTTATACGAAGATTACATTTTTGAAAGAATACTGCTTATTATGCTTTTTAATTAGGCTTTTAGATGTAATTTATATTCAGATTTTATGGTCTAATTATATTTTATACTTTTGTTAATTTTCTTTTCCCTATAATCTCGTTTGGCTTAGAACAGACTCCTTGGGATATGAAAAATGCATCTGATATGCCTAATGTACTTGACATCATAGACTAACTAACTTAATGTACATCAGACTCCTACATCAGACTGTTATAAGGAATTATTTCTGAGAGAGTGTTGTACTGTAGGTTCATAACCTGAGAAAAGGACATAAATCAAAATATGAAGTATAGTACCTACTGAATGCACATCACTGTAGAGTTGAAAAATCCCAAGTTGATGAGTTAGGCATTCACAGACTTTCTTGATTTCTTCAGGAATTACGGGAAGGGGAATCTGAAGATGTTGGCCAATACCGCAGTCGCGTTGATTCCCTGAAAAAGCAAATTTCGCATTACCAAAAGAAACTCCTAACCCTAGAGAAAGTTTCAGCCATTTCTCAACAGGCAGACACCAAGTAAGAGTTTTTATGATATAATGTTCTCGAAACTTGTTTTGTTATTTTCTAATGTTTTTTAGGTGATGAAAGATGTTAACACATTCTTTTATTTTCAGTTTTTGCTTTTGTTTTGTTTTACAGCTCTCTTTTTTTGTTGCAAAAAGAGGTCAGATTAAAAATATAATCAAGATTTCATGCATGATTTGTGATGTGCATCATAGCAGAAATGAATTAAAAGCTAGTTATTCATTGTATCAAGAGAAAATGGGGATAATTTTCATAAAGAGGTATTTAAGTCTTCCTAAGAATAATGCTCTCCTATTAGTACATCTTTGTGTATCTCTTTCAGAGTAGAGGAGTTGGAGGGCAGTGTAAAGGAAATGAGACGACAGCAAGAGGAACTCCAAACACGTCTTCGTGATGAATTGCAGCGCAAGGAAGAACTCGAACAGCAGATCATTGTTGACCAGCGGAGGATTCGAGCCTTGGAAATAAGACTCAAGGTACTTAAGAAAAGGACAAAATGATGAATGGAAAGAAAAGATTTGTTTTTTTTTCCTGTCCAGTATGAGCTACACTGAAGTTAATGATTTATATGATAATATTTTTGGTTAACTGTAGAAGATCCGAATAATATTTTCATTTGAATGCTTACTAGCAAGATGAAGGGGAGTCGGAGAGTGACCGGGGCTGGCTAGCTGAGGAGGAAGAGCGTATACTGAAGTTACGTGAGGCAACACAGCAACTCCAGAATGAGGTCAAGATGCGTGAGGAGGCAGTCAAGCAGAGAGAATGGATGCACAAGGAGAAACTCCGTCTGGAGACTTCCAGACAAGACTCCGAGGTAAGTTATTAAGATCATTTAAGGATATGTATAAAGTAAAATGTAACAAGTAATGATTTGTTGTGGAATATTGATTATGAAATACTTAGAAAATTTTATCTCAATTTCTATAATAAATTATTTCCTACAATAAAGCCTTTAAAATAAATTAACTTCAGCAGTTGTTTCTAATTTGAATTTTTTGTTTATCTTAACCCTTTGTTAATGTTTGCCCACTCTCTCAATATCACCCCTAATGCAGGAAAGAAGAAAAGGCAGTGGCAATGAGGAGGCACTAACAGAAAGGCGTGAGTCAGACCTTAGAGAAGAAATATCTCACCTGCGAGATGCGCGCGATTCCCTCATGGTGCGAAGACAGAAGCTGAATAGAAGAATTCACAAGGTGAATGTGGATTCAAGTCTTCATTTGTCTGTTATTATTATATGATGATAATGATAATGATAGATATAATTAGTTATTTTTGTCATTATTGTTTTTCTTTATATTTACTATTATGATGATGATGGTGATGATGATGATGATGATAATGATTGTTATTATTTGACTTTTTATTTTTATTCTTATTCTTATCGTTGATATTAATGTAATTGATAATCAAAGTAATAATAATGATATTAATAATGATAATATAATAATAATAATTATTTTGATAATTATATTGATAATTATATTAATAATTATATTAATAATAATGATAATAATAATATTAATATTTATATTTATATTTATATTTATATTAATATTAATATTAATATTAATATTAATGATAATGATAATGATAATGATAATGATAATGATAATGATAATGATAATGATAATGATATTATTATTATTATTATTATTATTATTATTATTATTATTATTATTATTATTATTATTATTATTATTGTTATTATTGTTATTATTATTGTTATTGTTATCATTATTGTTGTTATTATTGTTGTTATTTGTTATTATTATTATTATCATTATTATTATTATTATTATTATATTATTATTATTATTATTATTATTATTATTATTATTATTATTATTATTATTATTAATATAATGTTATTAATATTATTATTATGATTATTAATATAATATTATTATTATTATTATTATTATTATTATTATTATTATTATTATTATTATTAATATTACTTTTTTTTTTTTTTTTTTTTTTACTAACCCTCAATTCAAGACAGTTGTCATGGTTTCGGCTAAAAGAATAGGTATATTTTTAAGATAAAACAAAATGAATAATATCAAATGCTTTGATAGAGTCACGGTCATGGAGTGGGGTCTGGTGAGGAGCGCCGTCTGCTGGAACTGGACGAGGCCATTGAGGCAGTTGACGCAGCGATTGAGTACAAGAATGAGGTCATTTGTGGAAGGGCAAAGGAGCTCAAGTCCACGGCCAAGCTCCTCAGTCATGTGAGTGGGAAGAGCAGGTTTTGGTTTCCTTTGTCTTTTTCTCTTTCTAGTTTGTCATTTTCCTTATTGGTTTGTTTAGAATTAATTTTGTGAATGTTGTGCATTGGACTTCACTTTTAATGTTTCATTTTTTAGGCAGATCAGAGCCACTTTTTAAAGGATTAGTTTATTTTAAAAATTAGAATTTCACTAGCAGGCACGTATGAAATAAAAGCATAGTACTGAAGAAAATGAAATAATAATATCTTTCTATAACTGATATACAAGCTTGACTCTACCTCTATCCTGTCTCATCCCTCCTCTTCCCTCTTTAAGGATAATCTAATGGAGCGCTTGATGAACCTGTGCCCTGAGGAAACCCGGTCCCTTCTAGTCAAGTATTTCAACAAGGTCATTGACCTAAGGATAGAGTTCCGCAAGCAAGAGATTTCATTTTCTGACCTTGAGGTATGTCTCCAAAATGTCACCCAGTACTTAGTTGTGACTAAGTATATATACTGTATGATTTGATTATGTGATGATTCTTGTTTTGCATGATATCAAGTTCTTTTTGCCATATCATTGAGATTGTGTGGTTATAGTTGATGCTCAGTCTTTTATTATCAGT
>NC_061846.1:21848902-21863902 GCF_019202785.1 Penaeus chinensis | reverse complement strand
ATAATCGGAGTTTGAATAGCCACAAGATGTTGATAAATCATTGTGATTATAGTTCATTATAAGCATTACAGTCAATAATATCAATATTGGTTTTATTGTAGCCATTGTTATTACTAATACCAGGCACTCACAATAAATCTGCGTCCACAGGGCATGCGCAAATAAGCGGCATGATAGACAGAAAGAGAAGAAAAGAAAAAGAGAACGGAGAGAGGGAGATAAAGACAGAATGTGTGTGTGTGTGCGTGCGTGTGTGTGTGTGTGTGTGTGTGTGTGTGCGTGTGTGTGCGTGTGTGTGTGTGTGTGTTTGTGTGTGTGTGTGTTTGTGTGTGTGTGATGAATAGATTGATTGATTGATAGATACACAGAAATAGAGAGATGGAGATAGATAGATAGATAGAGATATATAGACAGACAGATAGATACAGATATATACTTATATAGATGGATAGATAGATAGTTAGATAAATGGATAGATAGATAGATAGATAGATATAAAGATAGAGATAAATGGACAGACAGAATAGATAGATAGATAGATAAAGAGGCATAGACACAGGCAGAGTGTCGGTGCGTGTATATGCGAGAATGAGAGAAAGAGAGAGAGAGAGAATAAAGTAAAGAATATAAAGAAAAAGAGAGAGAAGATTTATTATGTTCAAAATAGATAGATCAATATTGAGTGTGATGCAGAATTTTAAGCAAATCCACAGAATGATAAAAAAAAAAAAAAAAAAAAAAAAATACACATGATAAAAAGGCAAAATAAAAGAATAAGAGAAAGAATAGTATCGCCACAAAAAATCCTTCTAAAAATCAATTTGCGTTTCCTAATGAAGAAACAAGTAAATAAATAAACAAGCCGATGTATACAAACAGATAAAAACAAATATGTAAATGAAATGATACAACTAAAATCAGTAAAAAAAAAAAAAAAAAAAAAAAAAAAAAGTATACACCGCAAAACTAATAAAAATAATAGAAATCAAGAGAAATCGAGAAAATAAATTATATCAAAACTCACCTACACGCTAATGCAACGAAAGTCAAAATGCTGTTATTGGCGAACGGCAGAGGGACCCTAAATATAAAATATTTATTTGGCGGGCAATAACTAAGGCTAAATTCAATACAGTTCATTGATGTTTGACAATACGTCAGTGACGGACTGTAATCTTAGGCTACTACGAGTGAAAAATGTATGGACGTAATTATTCTGTGATTTTAGTTATTGTTGTTGTTGTTGTTGCACTTTTTTTTCTAATTATTCATTTCTTTTCGTTTTTGTTTTGTCCATCTTGTATACCTATATAATGTCTAACGATGTTATTTTTCCTTTTTTCAGTATTTTTCCTTTTTTCAGTATTTTTCCTTTTTTCAGTATTTTTCCTTTTTTCAGTATTTTTCCTTTTTTCAGTATTTTTCACCTTAACACTTATTGTTACTTCATATTCACTCTAGTAACGTATACTTATATTATTTTTTTACATCTAAAACTCCTCTTCGCCCTTATGTTTGTACTTACTATATATATTTTTTTTTCTTTGGCGAAAATTCTAAAAATAATAAAAACAGCAAAAGGAAGAATATTCTTCTCCCTTTCTCTTCCTCTCTTTTTTCCTCCCATCTCCTTCTCCTTCCCTATTCTCTCCGTCTCCCTTTTCCGCGTTTCCTTTCCCGTTCTTTCTCTTCTTTATGCTTTTTATTTTTCCCCCTCCGTTCTCTTTCTCCATTATCTCATTCCTCTTCTTCCTTTTCTTCTCCTTCTAACTCTCCTTAATTGCTTTTTCTTCTTCGACCTCAGATTTCTTTTCTTTTTTCATCTCCTCTCTTTCTTCTTGCTACTCATCCTCCCTTTTTTACTCTTTCCCATATTTTCTATTCTTTTCCCCTCTTTCGCTTTCTTCCTCTTCCTCTCTTTCTCCCTCTCTCCCAATTTTTCTCTTTCTTTCTCTTTCTCTTCCATCCTTTTTTCCAGCTCTTTCTCCCTTTCCCCTCCAACATTACCTTTTCCCTCTTTTCTCTTTCTCTCTCTTCCCTATACTTTTCGTTTTCCTTTCCTACTTCCTCTTCATCATCTTCTTCCACATTTCCTCCTTCTCCTTCTCTCTGGCCAATTCCACTTCTGCCAAACCACTACCTGGCCCACCTCGGCAACTTTTCCTCTCTTCCACCTCCTCCACTTCTCTCACTCCCCTCCACCTCCCCCCTCTCCCTCCACCACCATCGCCATCATTTCCTCCACTCTCCCCCCCCCTTCCCATCCATAATCTACGCCGCCTCCACATTCCTCTCCACTAGCTCCTAAACTTCCTTTTTTACGTCCTCCACCTGCCACTCCACTACCATCACCACCACCCCCACTTCTCCACTCTCGTCCTACGTCTGCTTCCACCTTCTCCACCACCCCGATTCTTCCACCTCCAGTTCCACCACCACCACTACTCTACCTCCCTCATTCTTCCTCTTCCACTTTCACTTGCCCAATTCTTCCTCTTCCACCTCCCCCATTCGTCTTTTTCCACCTCCCCTATTAGCCTTCTTCCACCTCCACCTCCTTCTCTCTATCACATCCACCTCCCCTATTCTTTCACCTCCTCCTCCACCTCCACCTCCACCTCTCCCACTCTCCCTCTTCCACCTCCACCTCCCTTGCTTTATCACCTCCACCTTCCCTATTCTTTCACCTCCTCCTCCACCTCCAACTCTCCCACTCTCCCTCTTCCACCTCCACCTCCCCCCTCTTCCACCTCCACTTCCCTTACTCTTCCACCTCCACCTCCCCCCTCTTCCACCTCCACCTCCCCGCTCTTCCACCTCCACCTCCCCCCTCTTCCACCTCCACCTCCCCCTCTTCCACCTCCATCTCCCCCCTCTTCCACCTCCACCTCCACCTCCTCCACCGCCACCGCCACCAAACCAGCACCTCCACTGTTTGAGAGACAAGACTTTAACATTTACGAGGAGTCTTGTGTGCTTACAAAAGGAAACTCCGCTAAGAATCGATACAGTTTGGCAGATGCGAGAGCTCTTTCTTGATATATATTTTTTCCTCGCCTTTTTTTTTTTTTTTTTATAATATATATATTTTTCGTCCTTTCTTCTTCCTACGTTTTTTTTCTTCTTCTTTTTTGTCTTTGCTTTCTCCTTCTTTCAGTCTTCTTTCAGTTTTATTTCGTGTTTGGATTTTGTTTTCTCTCTCTCTTTCTCTTTTCACTTCTTAGTATTCTCTTTCTTTCTTTTTCATTCTTATTCCCTTTCTTCTATTCTTTTTTCACGTGTTTGTTTTTTCCTCTCTTTCTTATTCTCTCATCTTTTCTTGCGGATTTATTAATGGCGTTATTCACGTCTTTGGAAAAAAAAAACACGTGACGATCGCGAAGCGTGTGGACTTGCTATGGCGGGGCGTTGCTGTTCGTAATTGCTTGTTATATTCTAGAAATATTTGCGACCCTTTTTCTCTCTGGTTTTTAAAGGTCTATTGGTATTTTTGTATCTGTTGAGTGGGAGTGAGAGAGAGAGAGAGTGAGAGAGTGTGGGAGGAAGAGAGATAGACAAATAGATAGATAGATGGATAGATAAATAGACAAATATATGGATATAGATAGATAGATAGATAGATAGATAGATACTTAGATAGATAGACAGACAGATAGATAGATAGACAGGAGGAAGAGTGGGAAAGAGAGAAAGGAAGAGAGAGAGAGGCGGGGAGGGGAAAAAAAGAGAGAGAAGGGGAGAGATTGAGAGGATAGATAGATTATCAGATTCGATTGACAGGTAAATAGACAGAATCGATAGATAGATAGATTCTATGGATAAATAGATATATAGATAGACAGATCGATAGATTCGAGAGATAGATTCGAGAGATAGATATATTCGATCGACAAACAGAGGTAGAGATAGGTAGACAGACAGATAGACAGATCGGATCAACAAAACAGAAACTAAACATGACTCGATTTCCAGATTTAAATAGAAATGCATTGAAACATTATCATCATTAGTTGAAAATATCCTTACAATCTTTATTTTCTAAGAATGATCCTTGATAAATATCCGAAATTTTGTCACGAGTCGAATTTCAAAATGTCTTCACTGTATCATTGTTGTCTTGACTGTATTCCATTCCATTATCTTTATTATCGTAATTTTCTTCTGATTCATCTCTCTATGTCTTCTTCATTTTTTTTTATGATACTTTTTCTCTGTGTTTTTTTGTTTGTTTTTGTTTTTACTATTTTGCCATTCTGCTTATTCTTGTTCCCTTACTTGTTGTTAAGATTTACCATTATATTGTAATATTATTGTTATTACTGTCATAATTATAATCACTATCATTATTATTATTGTTATTATCGTAATCTTTATTATTATTTTTATTGTTATTATCATAATAATGATTACTTTTATTGTAATTACCATCATCATTATTGTTATGATGCTGCTGCTCAGGATGGTTATCAACATTGCTATTATCATTATCATTATCATTATTATCATTATTATCAAAATATAATGATAATAAGAAGGATAATAATAATAATAATAGTAATAATAATGATTATAATAATGATAATAATAATATTGATAATAATAATAATAATAACAATAATAACAATGGTAATTGTTACATTGCTATTATCATTATCATTTTTATTATCATGATAATGATAATGATAATGATTGTAACAATAATAATAACAACAAAAATAATAACAGTAATGATAATAATAATTATTAACATTATCATTATCATTATTAACAATATTGGCATTATTATTTTTATTATCATCATTATCATCATCATCTTCATCATCATTATTATTACCACCACTGTTGATATTATTATTGCCATCATTATTAATATCATTGCTATTATTATCATTATCAGTATTATCACTATTATTATTATTATCATTATTATTACTATTATTGTTATCATCATTATTATTATTAGTAGTAGTAGTATTATCATTATTATTATTAATTTTATTATTTTTACTATCATATTTATTATCATTATTATAATCAGTACCAATATTATCATTATTATCATCCTCATCATCATCATTATCATTATCATTATCATGACGATGATGATGATTACTATCATTATTATCTTTGCTATTAGTATTATTTATTATCATCATCATTATTATTATCATTGTTATTCTTATCCCTATTATTATTATTATCATTTTCATTATCATAATAACAATTATTATTATTATTGATATTATCATTGTCATCATCATCATCATAATTGATATTTTCATCAATATTATTATCATTATTATCATTATTATTATTTTCATTATTATCATTATTATTATTATCAGCATTATTATTATTACTGCTGCTGTTATTAGCATTATTATTATTATTATCATTATCATTATTATTATTAGTAGTAGTATAAATATTATAATTATAGCTATTATTAATATTATCTTCATTATTATCATTATTATTGTTATTATTATCAATTTTGTTATAACTATTATTATTATCATTATTATTATTATTATTATTATTATTATTATTATTATTATTATTATTATTATTATTATTATTATTATTATTATTAGTATCATTATCATTCTTCTTCTTATTATTATTATCATCATTATCATTATTCTCATTATTATCATTATCATTAATTTCATTATTACTATCATTATCGTTATCATCATTAGTGTTATTGTTATTATAATTCTCAATCTCATTCTCATTCTCATTCTTTCTTCTTCTTCTTCTTCTTCTTCTTATTATTATTATCATTATCTTTATCATCATAATTATTACCATTATGATTATCATTATTATCATTATTATTATTATTTTGATTATAATAATTATTTCTATTACCATTATCATTATTTTTACTATTATTCATGTATTTATCATTATTGATACTATTATTATTATTATTATCATTTTTATTATTATTATTATTATTATTATTATTATTATTATTATTATTATTATTATTATTATCATTATTATTATTAAATTATTGTTATTATTATTATTATCATTATTATTATCATTATAATTAGTATTAGTATTAGTATTAGCATTACTCTTATTGTTAATATTAATAGTAGCAGCAGTAGTACTGTCAATACTATTATTATTAATAGTATTACTGTTATTATTATCATCAACGTTACTATTATAATCATCATCTTCATAATAATAATCCTTATTATTATCATTATCATTGTCATTATCATTATTCTTGTTGTTATTACTATTATCACTACCAATATTGTTATTATCATTATTATTATTATTACCATTATTATTGTTATTATTATTATTATTATCATTAATATTATTATTATTATTATCATTATTATTATTATTATTATCATTATTATTGATATTGTTATCATTGTTGTTATTATCATTATTATTGTTATTATTATTATTATTATTATTATCATCGTTATGATAATAGTTATAATTATAATAATGATATAATATTATTATCATTATAATTTTTATCATCATTATGATATTAATAATGATAACGACAATGATTATTATCATTATTATTATCATTATTATCGTTATTATCATTATTATTATTATTATTATTATTATTATTATTATTACTTTATTATTATTATCATTATCATTATTTCTATTCTTCTTCTTCTTATTATTATCATCAAAATTATTATTATTATCATTATCATCGTTATAACAATAGTTATAATGATAATAATGATAAAATATTATTATTTGTATCATTATTATCATCATTATGATATCAATAATGATAACAACTATAATTATTTTTATCATTATTATCATCGTTATTATCGTTATTATTATTATTATTATTATTATTATTATTATTATTATTATTGTTATCATTATTATTGTTATTATTAACATTATTACAATTATTGTTATTACTGTTATTATTATTATTATTATTATCATTATTATTGTTATCATTATCATTATAATTATTATGTCACTACTATTGTTATCATTCTTATCATCAACATTATTATTTTTTTGTTATAATTCTGCTTCTTCTTCTTCTTCTTCTTATTATTATTATTATCATTATCATCATTATTATTATTATCATTATCAATATTATCCTTATGATAATAATATATATATTATTATTTTTATTATTATTATTATTATCATTAATATTATTATTATCATTATCATTAATATTATTATTATTATTATTATTATTATTATTATTATTATTATTATTATTATTATTGTTACTATCATTATTATCATCATCATCATCACCATCGTTATGATTATGATTATCATAATCATCATTACTAATTATATTATCCTTACTATTATTATCATTATTAGTATCATTATTGATAATATTATTATTATTAGTAGTAGTATTGTTAATATTCTTATTCTTGTTCTCCTAATTATTATCATCATTATCATTATCATTATATCATTATCATAACCATTATTATCATAATAATCATTACTATGAACCGTATTCATGTTGACAAATGTAGAAAAGGAATGAATGAGAATGAATATCTTCACAATACAAGAGATGTATTTGACCGGTTTCGATTATATCTTCGTTAGAAATACACGCATTTCTGACGTAGATATAATCGAAACTTGTTAAATACATCTCTTGTAGTTTGAAGAAATTCGTTCTCATTAATACCTTTTCCTACTTATCTTCATTATTATCATTATCATTATTACTGTTACTATCATTATTGTTGTTGTTACTATTATGATAAACACTATTATTATTATTTTATTTTCATTATTATTATCACTTTTATCATTATTATTATTTGGGTTCTCATTTTTACTATTATTATTATTATTATAATTATTATTATTATCATTATTAATATTATTATTATTATCATTATTATTATTATTATTATTATTATTATTATTAATATAATTATTATTATTGTTGTTTTTGTTGTTATTATCATCATCATATATATTCACTATTATAATTATTATTACTGTTATCATTATTGTTGAAATTATTATTGTTATCAACATTATCAATATCATTACGATCATAATTATTACTCTCAATATCGTATTTATTTATTCTTATCAGTTCTTATTAAGATTATCATTGCTATTATCAATATCACAATCAGTATTATCACATTCACTATCATTGCTATACAGATTATCATCATTATCATTATTCTATATCAGTATTATTATCAGTATCAGTTAATCTTATGATTTTTATCGTTTCTTACTACTATCAATGCTATTAATACTGCCATTTTCAAGGTTGCCATCACTTTCATGGTTGCCATCATATTCCTTCTCTTGGACGTTGCCATTATCATTTATATCTTTATTGTTGTTACTTTTTCATAGACTGTATTATTGTAATTATATAGACTTGTAGTAATGTTACAAGAAACATGACAAATAAATAGGAGCAAAATATTTCTTAAATGAATTATTATCATGTTCTCTAAATGTCATAATTATTGTTATCATTATTTTTGTTACTATTATCATTATTATCATTATGATTGGTATCATTATTGCTACTACTACTATTATTGCTATGAATGCTATTATCAAATTTATCATTATCATTATTATTATCATTATCGTTATTATCATCACAGTCATAATAATCATTACTATCGTTATCATTATCATTAATAATATTATTGTTGTTCGTATCATTAATATTTATATTAGCATTATCATTGTTGTAGTTGTTGTTGTTATTGTTGCTGTTATTATCATTATCATCAATATTATTATTATTGCTATTATCATTATTAATATTGATATTGATATTATTATTATTATTATTATTAATATCATTATTATTATTATTATTATTATTTTCTTCTTCTTCTTCTTCTTCTTCTTCTTATTATTATTATTATTATTATCATTATCATTATTGTTATTATTATTATTATTATTATTAATATTACTTTTATTATTATTATACTGTTGTTGTTGTTGATGATCATCATTATCATGATGATTATCATCACTCTCATAAGCATTGTTATTAGCATTATTACCATCATCATCACTGATATTATGATCATCCTCATCATCCTCATCCCCTTCACCATAATTATCATCACTATCGTCTTTATCATCAGCATTAATTATCATCGTCATTTATGATTGTGATTTCTACTTATAATGTAGAAAAGGTATAAATAAGAATGAATATCTTCACAGTACAAGGCATGTATTTTCCCGGTTTCGATTATATCTTCGTCCGAAATACATATATTTCTAACGCTATAATCGAATCTTGTCAAATACATCTCATGTGTTGTGAAGATATTCATTCTCATTCATACCTTTTCTGCAGTCATTATTATCTTCATTATTATCATTATCATTATTACTGTTACTTGCATACCAAGTGATGGTAATGTATTTTCAATAAGATTAAATGTAAATGACACTGTAATATTGGGTTTCCAGAGGATGCCTTCAGTATAACATTTCTCAATTACTTCTCTGCGTGTTAAAATCGTCAATAGATCTTGCAAATAACATTCATCATCAGTGAATAACTGGAACAATGTCACAAAAAGCTAACATCATTTTTTAAAGATTTCATCAATAACGCTGAGACTCTTGTATTTACTTTCAAAATGATCATAGATGTTTCTAATAGTGTTTATAAATTGCAGCATTAGTACAGTACGCTTGTAATTATGCCCGTGATCATTATCTATCTATAGTACTGTCAGTGTTATTCATTGCAATATCATTGTGAACGCAAATCTATTAATTTATCTTTTGAATGTGTGTCAGCGTTTACAATTATGCATATATTAGCGTGTGGTCTGTACGTGTGCGAAAGGTCTATATAGGTAGTTATATAAGTAGTTCTCTTGTGTGCGTGTGCGTGCAATATATATATATTTACAAGCGTATGTGTGTGTGTGTGTGTGTATATGTGTGTGTGTGTGTGTGTGTGTGTGTGTGTGTGTGTGTGTGTGTGTGTGTGTGTGTGTGTGTGTGTGTGTGTGCGTGTGTATGTGTGTGTGTGAGTGTGTGTGTGTGTGTGTGTGTGAGTGTGTTTGTGTGTGTGTGTGTGTGTGTGTGTGTGTGTGTGTGTGTGTGTGTGTGTGTGTGTGTGTGTGTGTGTGTGTGTTCGTGTGTGTGTGTGTGTGTGTGTGTGTGTGTGTGTGTGTGTGTGTGTGTGTGTGTGTGTGTGTTCGTGTGTGTGTGTGTGTGTGTGTGTGTGTACTTGCATGTGTCTATATATCAAAATAACACTCCGTATAATATCACTCACTACTTCTAATCAATAAATGTACGAATTAATCTGCAAATGATGATTGTCCATCTGCGTCTTTCTGTTCGCATTCACAATCACCTCTTCTCTGTCATGTTTAAATTGAATTCTATTGACTTATTCCCCTTTCGCTCGGGTAAATATTGACAAATTCCTTGCATGTTTCCGAGTGGAATGCCTGCTTTACAGTTATTTTTGTATTGTTTCTTTTTTTTTTCATTTTGAATTCTCTGTTGTCAACGGATTCCGCATTTCCTCATCTCGTCTTAAAAATGGAATATGTCTAAAAATGGCCTTGTTGTGTTTTATTTGGGTTTATTCCATCTTTCTTGTTTTCATCTTTTCTATGATTCTTTTCGTTATTATCTTTTCTTATATATCAGGGTTTGGAAGAAGGAAAATGAAAGTAAATCTTGTGATACTCTCTGCTTTGGTTTATTCACTTTGACAAGGATATATGGTACACTGTCTCTAAAACAATTTGCATATTGAGAGGGCGATGTTGACGCCGAGTGGGAGACAGTGAGCCGCGCCGCCACCCCGCCCGCCCGCCGCCGCCGCCGCCGCCGCCGCCGAACGAGTGCGCGGCGGCGACGGCGGCGGCGGCTCTGTGGTCGGGAAGTGGGCGGCCGCGGCGTGTACAGTTTGTGCTGCCTGGCCCGCCCGCCGCCCGGCCGTCCTCGCCCTCTCGGGCTCCTCCTTCGGGAGGCCCGCCCACCGGACACCCGCGCGCAGTCGTCTCTCGGTATAAGAATATACAAGATGGGTCCGTGGGCGGCGGCGGAGGGCGAGGGGCGGGCGGGGCGGCGGCGGGAGGCCTTGTGGTGCTCACCCTCTTATGCAACAACTGAAGTAGAGTGGGCGGCGCGTGGTGGTGGCCACGGGCGCCATACCTGTTAAATCTACACTTGTGTTAAGGCATATAAGGAGATCTCTAGCACATGGACTAAAAATAGGGTGCAGTATACGTACAGCACGAGAGGGTAGAAAGTTCAGGTGGATCCACACACTCTGTACAACGGCTGATACTATCTAAGTCTCCACAGGCGCACACACCGCGGGGCTTCCTGGAAACACCTAAAAGCGTCACGACCAGACCTCGCTGGCCGCCTCTGTACAATTGTTCACTTTTTTTTATAAAAACATGATGATATGTGTCCTGCGCGGCGATGCGACCGCACGTTATGTTAGCATGGCTAAGAGTAGCGGGTGTATTCCAACAGAACCACAGAGGAGACTGGAGTATTATTATTGCACTGTGAACAGTCCTGTGAGGCAGTCCGAGGGGAGGGGGAGGGCCGGGTGGGTGGGGCGCTGGCCCCGGATTATGCCTTGGCGACGGGGGGGAGGGGCAGGCCGGTGCAGGGCGGTCGCAGGCCCTGAGGCACGGGCGCTCGCCGGCGCAGCGAGCGCGTTTCATGCCTGCTTTCCATCTAGAACCTTACAGTAATTAATCATATATCAACAGTAAATATGTGATACTCAAATGACTGCTAAATCTAACAAAGGGCGTGTCGGGGGCGTGTCGGCCAGTCCCCGCCCTCCGCCTCCCCTTCACGCAGGAACGGCGCCCTTATTCTTCTTTGTGCACTTTATTATTTAGTATTATTTTTTTATTTTTATTTTATTATATTTTTTGTTTTGACTCAAGCTTTGACCAGGTTACCTGAACCGATCCACATTGTAGTAGACTCACCATGACGAGGACTTAAGTCTATAGTCTCACCACTTACATTATAAACGACCGACAAGAGGGCGAAGCTTCGTCTAGATAATACTCTAGAGTGTGGTATACATGCAGGCAAATACGTCCCAGCAGAAAATAAAAAAAATTCTGCGTATTGTATTTTATGTTTTTTTTTTTTGGTATCATTATCATCATCATCATCATCATCATTATAGGATCACCCTCGTCGTCTGTGTCAATATTTATTTACTTACTTCTTTTAAAACACTTCACATCTTTTTTTTATTGGTGTCTAATTTTACTTTGACAAAACTATTTGGGCAAGTCATCCAAAACAAAACATGCAACAACAGAAATGTCACCTTACTGCCTAAAAAAAGCTAAGCTATTCACAAAGCTATAGTTCGTGGACAACTCGCCCAAACTCTTGTACTAAAACCACCGTGACGGCTTTGAACAAACTCAAGACACTGAGCCTAACAGAGATTTAAGTAGAAACAAGACATAAAATCCTTAAATATTTATATATATATATATTTATATATATGTGGTACCATCGTTTATTTTTTTCACTTGTTTACAGCGTAGGTCACTTGATCACACATTCTGCCACTGAAGGAACCTACTATACACATTATTTTCTATATAAAAGTGTAAAAGAATGCATATATTTGCCCTCTGATGACGTACGCGTTGGTCGCCTTGTGTGTCTGTCTGTGCCCAGCTGCAGAGCCTAGGAATAGGGAGTGGGGGGGGGTGGGGGACTTCGAGGGGAGTGGGGGCCAGATGGGGGTTGTGGAGAGGGGGGGAGGGGAGGGGGAGCACTAGTGGCTGACCTGCATGGCCGATTTCCCACCTCTCTCGAGACGGGGAAATCGTGCACACGAAGTCCCGTTGCCGAACCCGAGTCTGATCATCGAGTTCAAAAGAATGTTAAAAAGAGAGACAAAAAAGTGACACATTCAGATTGTAGGAACGAAATATTGGGCGTTCATATAAATAGTAGGTAATAGACACTCTGGCAAATTAGATAAATAGCGACGTGTTATATAAAAAAAAGAATACATAGTAGAAGCTTGTGAAAAAATCCTGCAGTAAAAAGACCTTTTTTATTTTGTTTTAGTTTTCATCGTTTGACTTATTGATGATTTTCTTGTGTTGTTTTCTATGAGGAACTTGCGATCATTAAAGATCCTAGGTAAACTGTTTTGATTCACACACCTTCCTTTGTTGCAAAAAAAGGTATTTAAAATCTTTGGTTACAAAAGGAAAATAAATATGACGTTTAGAGACTCTGAGAGAAAAAAAACACACTCACAAAAAAAACACAAAAAAAAAACGCTTAGAGGCTTTGAGAGGAAAAATAAATACATGAAAAAAATAAATGTATATATAACTATTAGAGACTTTGAGACGAAAGATAAATAAGTGAGTCAATAAATATGACGTTTAGAGGCTTTGAAAAAGAATCTTCGCCAACAACCATGTCTGACTAGACGAAAGTGACTTGATTTGTTGTTCATAATGTTAATCAAACTCGAATATGGTGAGAACATCACAACACAGATCTCACGTCGTAACGGCGCGAGTCAACTTGAAGAACTTAAAGACATAAAAGCGACAACCTTACAAATACGAAAGAGAACGGAAATGAAAAAGAAAGAGGAGGAGGTGGAGACATAATAATGATAATAAATAATAATAACTTGAATAGCGCAAAGACATGAATAGAAAAAAGGTAGAGCGTACATCGAACAAGAGAAATTATCCAAAAGTCTGGCAGACAACAGCATTATCATCATCAACTTCATGACCATCACATTCGCCCTCGCGCGCTGGCGAAAAACGTTCAGAACGTTTGCCACCGAAGTCTGGAAACGTTTCTTCGCTCACACTCAACGAAGCTCTCTCTCTAACGCTTACAAAAATAACTAACAACATCTCTTACAGCACCTAACAATTTTTAGTGTTTTTTTCTAATATAGAAATTATCACTACCCGGAAACACTGCCTTTTCCAAGACTTTCGTGACAGGTGGAACAGAGATATTTGTCATGAGTTCATGACCTTATGCGGGGCGCGCTGGGCGTAAAAGAAATGACAATTTAGAATAAATTAAGGCATAAAAAATAATGAATAAACGAAACCTGGTAAAAAAAAAATTGTCAAAGGGACACATCCTAAAATACCCTAAACACTTTTCTAAAAAAAAACAAAAAAAACAACAACCTTATAATTCTCCTTCATATTTTTCTCTCCAGATTTCCTTAAAAATAAAAAAAAGGCTATTTCGGAAAACGGGTTCCTTAGGGGGAAAAAAAAGAAAATCAAAAATGGAATAAAAACGAGTCGGTCCCAATTCCGGAGAGTTTGGCGGGAATGCACTCATAATGTTGTTGTCTTTTGGTGTTACCAGATGACAACGTTGTTAAGCCTCGCAGTCGTGGCTCGGAGGAATTGGGGGGTGGGTGGGGAGGGGAGGCGGCGAGGAAGGGGGTGAGGGGGGGAGAAAGAGGGGAAGGAGAAGGGGTGGGGAGGGGAGGCGGCGAGGAAGAGGGTGAGGGGGGGAGAAAGAGGGGAAGGAGAAGGGGTGGGGGGAGGAGAGCGGGTTAGAAAGGGGGTGAAGAAGGGAAAGAGGGAGAGGTGGAGAGGGACGGGGGTGGGGGGGGGGGGCGAGGGAGGAGAGGGAGAAGTAAGGGGAAGGAGAGGGAGGAATGGGAATAAAAGGACGAAGGAGGAGGAGAGGATGATTGTAGGAGAGGAATGACAGATTTTCGGAAATCTCTCCGTATCGAAATAGGGTTTGATGGAGAGGGAGGAGAGGGGGGAGAGGAGGGAGGGAGGGGGAGAGGTGCAGAGGCGTGGGGGAGGAGGGGTGGAGGGATGGGTGACCCCCTCCCACTGTGTTTACACTCTCCAATATAACACACACACACTATCTTAAATATCATCGGTAAAAAAGTAAGTACATACAGTAAACACAAAACAGGGAACACATTCGTTATAAAAATAA
>NC_061846.1:21841402-21843902 GCF_019202785.1 Penaeus chinensis | reverse complement strand
GTGAGTGAATAACAAATGGAGAATCAAAGAGGAATAAAATAATAAACAGAAGAAAATATACAACAGGAAAAAAAATCAAGAAACAAGAAAACTCTTAGGCCTGTAGTTCCTCTCCTCACCCCTCCCCTCCCTTCCTCTCCTCTCCTTCCCTCCTTCCTTCCTTCCTTCCTTCCTCCCCTCCCCCCCTTCGTCTCCTGCCACCTTTAATTAGTAGCAAATGAGACCGCCAATTATTCTATAGTGGCCACACCCGTGACAGAGAACCTCCGGCCACGTGGATCCTAAATGTTTCCAGGAATTAAGTAGAGTCGGCATCTTGAGCCAAGGGGGGGGGGGGGGGTGACAAGGGGCCGTAGGGGAGTTTATAAGCGCGCACACACACACACAAACACACACACACAAACACACACACACACACACACACACACACACACACACACACACACACACACACACACACACACATATATATATATATATATATATGGCTGAGTTTAAGTGAAAATTATGATGACTGCATATATGTGAGTGCGCTTAACATAATATAAGAGTGTGTATATGTGTGGTGTGTGCATGATAATGTATGCATGTTCCGACAATAATATTGATGGTGTAAGCAGAATAACTTAGCAGATAACAGCGTAGTTAATAGGACCTAAATATCAAACTTTAGGTAAGCGAAAATCTATATTTACATGCGTCTATACATACTATTGCATATCTCTCTCTGCCTCTGTCTCTGTCTCTGTCTCTGTCTCTCTGTCTCTCTGTCTCTCTCTCTCTCTGTCTCTCTGTCTCTCTCTCTCTCTGTCTCTCTGTCTCTTCTTCTCTCTCTATCTCACTCCTTCCTACTTCCCTCCTTCTCCTTCCCTTCTCTCTCCCTCTCCCTCTCTCTTCCTCCCTCTCTCTCCCTCCCTCCTTCCATCTCCCTCCTTCCATCTCCTTCCCTCCTCTCTCTCTCTCTCTCTCTCACGCAGACTACACCTCTAAACCTTTACATAAACACGAGGCAAAGAGCGAGGTCCTCCCCTGTGTCTCCCACGCAGATCAAAGCAGGCGAAGCAAGAAGACTCCGGGTATAAAATATATTTCGTTTTTCATGCAAGGGCGACATGAACAATAGGGCGGACGAGGGCGGTTTAACAGGGGAGGGGGAGGGTGAAGGGAGGGAAGGAGGAGGAGGAGGGAAGGAGAGGGATGAAGAGGAGGGAGAGGGAAGAGGAAGGGGTGGGGGAGGAGGAAGGAGGAGGATGGAAGGAGAGGGATGAGGAGGAGGGAGAGGGAAGAGGAAGGGGTGGGGGAGGAGGGAGGAGGCGGATGGAAGGAGAGGGATGAGGAGGAGGGAGAGGGAAGAGGAAGGGGTGGGGGAGGAGGGAGGAGGAGGAGGGAAGGAGAGGGATAAGGAGGAGGGAGAGGGAAGAGGAAGGGGTGGGGAAGGAGGGAAGAGGAGGAAGAAAAGGTTTAGGGGGAGGAAAAGGAGGAGAAGAAGTAGGAGGAGGAGGAAGGGAAGAGGATGAAACATAAAAAGGAAAAGGGAAGAAGGAGGTGCGGGGGTATAAATAAAAGATAAGGAAGAGGAAGAGAAGCAGAGAGGAGGTGATATAAGAAAGAGAAGGAAGAAGTAGAAAATAATACGAAAGATGATGAGAAAGTACACTAATAACACAAGTAAATAATTAAAAAAAATACACTAAACAGAGAAAGGGAAGGAGAAAGAAGGAAGAGTGGATACCCTGATGAAAGTGGGAAAAAAGGAAAAAAATCATAAATAAAGGATAGTAATAGCGATAATATGGATAGCGAAAGGAATAGCGTTAACGATCATTATAATACTGACACTGACATCAATAAAACCGATTATCATGGTTATTATCCTGATGTTTGCTAACCTTATCATTATCATTAATTTTCACACTACTATTGCCATCATTTATCATTATTGTCATTTCATTTTCGCAAGGACACGAACAAGACGTACAATAATAAATAATAATAAAATTATTATTTTTTTCTCTCTATATCCTTCCTCCTCACTCTTGTCCCTCCTTTTCCTCACTTCTCCTACCTCTGTTTTCCCTTCCTTTCCCTCAATTCTCCGATTATCTCCTGTTTTCCTTATTCTTTTCCGCCTTCCTATCTATTCATCTCTTTATTCCCTCTTCTAGCCCTACTCCTCCTCCCCAGCTGATTTCCCCCTTTACCCACCCTTAAACATACGCCTTTTCTCCCTTTCTCTCCTTCCCTTCTCCTTCTCCACCCTTAAAAATTTCCCCTTTCTTCCCCTTCCTCCCCATCTCCCCATCGCCCTCCCCCTCCCCTTCCAAATTTCCCCCTATACCCCCTACATCCCCACACCTCTACCTCCTCCCCCTAACCTCCCTCCCCCTTCCAAAATTTCCCCCTCCCCCCCTCCCCCTCCCTACCCGCCCTCGCCCCGCCGTGGACGTGACATTCGGGCGGGTCAGGCTTCAGGGCGCTGTTATTTTCTAATGATATTGAT
>NC_061846.1:21833902-21836402 GCF_019202785.1 Penaeus chinensis | reverse complement strand
GAGAGGAGAGGAGAGGAGAGGAGAGAGAGAGAGAGAGAGAGAGAGAGAGAGAGAGAGAGAGAGAGAGAGAGAGAGAGAGAGAGAGAGAGAGAGAGAGAGAGAGAGAGAGAGAGAGAGAGGGGGGGGGGGAGAAAGAGAAAGAGAAAGAGAGAGAGAGAGAGAGAGAGAGAGAGAGAGAGAGAGAGAGAGAGAGAGAGAGAGAGAGAGATAGATAGATAGATAGATAGATAGATAGATAGATAGAGAGAGAGAGAGAGAGAGAGAGAGAGAGAGAGAGAGAGAGAGAGAGAGAGAGAGAGAGAGAGAGAGATCCTGGCAAATATCGCAAATCCATGAGCGCGAAAAAAGGAAAAAAATGGAGCGAAGATTCTGGGCACAATTATAGGTTACGTGAAAGCGGGCAGCGCGTGTGCGTGCATGCGTGTGCGTGAGCGTGTGTATGTGTGTGTTTGTGTGTGTGTGTGTGTGTGTGTGTGTGTGTGTGTGTGTGTGTGTGTGTGTGTGTGTGTGTGTGTGTGTGTGTGTGTGCATAATTGTATAACTGTCTACGTACTGTATTCGCGTTTGTATTTGTATATTTGAGGGAAATTTGAGGCTAGAGAGAGAGGAGAAAGAGAGGGAAGAGGAGAGAGAGGAATGATCAGGTAGGGGGGTAGGGGATGGGGGGTAGGGGGGCGAGGCGAGCGTAAGGAGCTAGGGCTTGGGGTGGAGTGAGGGGAGGGGGGGGAAGGTGTGTGTGGAGTAGGGTGGGGTGGGGGTGGGGGGTGGACGTCGGTATTGTTTCTGGGTGTGAAAGACTTGTCTATGTGTGTGTATACATATGTGCGTCCGGCGCTTGTGTGTGCGTCCCTCCTCTCGTATGCGTATGTGTGCGTCCCTGCGCCCGTGTGCGTCTATGTGCGTGCGGGTGTGAATGCGCGACCCAACACACGGGTTTCTCACACCTATTCCCCCATTTTCCAATCACTGTGGACTACACAAAGCCAAAATACAGACGAACGTACAAAAGCCAGACTAGCGGACGTGGATGGGCAAGGGCAGGGGGGTGGGGGTAGGGGGGTACGAGGAGGGGGGGTGGAGGAAAAGGAGAAAACGGAAGGGGAGGTAATAAAGAACGAGAATAGGAGGAAGGAAACAAGGATAGAAGATTGTGATGATAATGATGATAAGCATAAAGATAATAGAAAAAATTATAATGATGATGATAATAATAATGGCAATAAAATAACAATAATGATAATAACAACAATGAAAATAATAATAACAATAATAATAATAATAATAATAATAACAATAATAATAACAACTAGTAACAATAATGGTGATAATGATCAACATAATAATAATAATAATAATAATAATAATGGTAATAACAGCAACAGCAATAACAATAACAATGATGATAAGACGATAATGAAATATGCAAAGTGGCGAGAGCGAATGAGGGAAGAGGGAAATAACCCGAAATAAAGACAACGAGAGGAGAAAAGAAAGAGAGACCGAAATTGAGACAGAGAGATAGAGAAAGAGAAAGAGAGAAAACACAAGCTTGAATAGGGAGAGGGAAAGGAGAGAGTAAAGGGAGGGGAAAGAAGAGAGCGAGTGAGGGGAAGGGAGGGGAGTGAGGGGAAGGGAGGGGGGTGAGGGGAAGGGCGAGTGAGGGGAAAAGCAGTCCCTCACTTCCCTTCACACCCTCTCGTCGTCTCCTCACACCCCGCGCTATCCCGAACAATGAGGTGTGTGGGGGGGGGGGGGGGCAGAGAGGGGAAGGAGAGGGGAGAGAAGGAGGAGAAGGCGGAGGAGGGGAAGGACTAGGAGGGGTGTCGGGAGGAGAGGAGGGGGAAGGGGAGAGGTGTGTGTGTGTGTGTGTGTGTGTGTGTGTGTTTTCCCTTGATTATTTCGAAACGCCTAAAATGAGGTGTCTTGCGGGCGGCCCCTTTCACACCTTCAGACTGGGGGCGTGATTGTGATGGTAGGGGGGTGGGGTGGGCGTGCGGTAGGGGGGGGGGACGGGGGAGACAAGAGAACAGGGGAGGGGGAGGGGAGGAGAGGATAGGGCATGATAAGAAAGGGAGGGAAGGAGGAAGGGTGGGAGAGAAGGTGAAAGGAAGGTAGAAAGAAGGAAAGAGAGAGAGAGAGAGAGAGAGAGAAAGAGAGAAAGAGAGAGAGAGAGAGAGAGAGAGAGAGAGAGAGAGAGAGAGAGAGAGAGAGAGAGAGAGAGAGAGAGAGAGAGAGAGAGAGAGAGAGAGAGAGAGAGAAAATAAGACGCAGAGAGAGAATAAGACAGAGAGAAAGAATGAAACACAGAGAGAGGGAACAAGAAGAAGAAATATATCAAAACGACAAGAGAGGAATTAAAGGAAAGAGAAAGGAAAAATACGAGAAGGAAGAAGGAGAGAAGGAGAAAAGGAGGGAGGGGAGAGAGCGACGATAAGGTGAGGGTGAGAGACACAACAGCAGGTGTGGTGACATTTTTTTCCTCTTTACTCTGGCCGCTACA
>NC_061846.1:21823902-21828902 GCF_019202785.1 Penaeus chinensis | reverse complement strand
CTTATTGATGATGCCTTTGCGATCATTATTTTCACCTTCAGGAGAGGTACAACTTAATCATTTTTTATATCCTCGTTCTATCATTCTCTCTCTCTCTCTCTCCATCTCTCTCTCTCTCTCTCTCTCTCTCTCTCTCTCTCTCTCTCTCTCTCTCTCTCTCTCTCTCTCTCTCTCTCTCTCTCTCTCTCTCGCTCTCTATCTCCCTCTCTTTCTATTTAGCTTTTCATTTTCACCATTTCATTTAGTATTAAAACCTTTGCAATATTGGAATAGACAAGGCAATAATGAATCGGCGGAATTTCTACTGTTTTAGATTTTATGGGCATTTTATGCTAATACCAAGAAATACCACCTTATACCCATTACTATCTCCTGCCCCGCCTACCATTCTAAAAAGCCCCGCCCCTTATTCGTGCCAATAACTTTCCACGCTCACAATCACACAATTTTTCCCAACAAACCGCGCCCTTCCTCATTAACAATGACAAGCCCCGCCCACTGATTAGAGCCAAAGGCATACGAGATAAGCTGATAAAAAAATGTTGACAATGAAGCGATACGGATCAGAATATGTCTGTTACAGCAACAAAAGATGGTAACGTTTTCGTAATAGAGGCGAGATACAAACTATAACTTGCGATATGGGTTGTAACACAGAGAGAGAGAGAGAGAGAGAGAGACACTGATAGACGGAGACAGAGAGAAAGATAGAGAGAAAGACAGGGAGACAGAAAAAAAAGAGATAGGTAGGAAGAAAGAGAGAGAGAGAGAAAAAAAAAAGCAGAGAGACAGAAAGAGATAAGCAGAGCGATAGAGGAAGGTACAAGCCTAACGAATAATAAAACGGGAACAAAATCTGATACATTGTCACCATTACCGCTTCCTTCCCGCCATAACAGGAGAATAGCGAGATGCGTCGATGAGGACTCGTGCGTTAATGTACAATCGAGGTATTTTGTTATCAATCCAAACCCTGGGCATCCTTTAGGCTACCATACGATATCCTTACAACGATATTATTTTATTATTATTATCATTTTATTTGTAAGCTTTCAGTTCCTTATATCGAAATTGATGTTAAATGATAGCCAAACATTTCCAAACCAAACTATAAAAAGCTTCCTATTACATAGTTATTTTTTCTTTTTATAAATACCACTGATAAATAAAAGACTATAAACAATAAAAAAAATCGGTAACCGAAATCTGTAAAAATCTGGTGTCCGGAGCTTGCACAACCGGCCACTGGATTACCACGAATCGGCCGTTATCCTCCTTCTGTCTATACCTTTTTTTTTTTACAGTCCTTCTATTCCCTCTTTTTGCATACGTTTCTCCTTCCTTTTCTCCCTACTCTTTTTTTAAATGACTTTCTCTTTGCTCGTATCCCCTTATCATACTTTTTTTTCTTCTAATATCTGTTTTCTCTCATTCTCTGTTTCCTTTCGTTATTTTTGTTGTTGTTTTTTGTCCATATTTCATATCTTATATAATCCTAACATCAGAATTTCTCCCTAACATCTAGAAGAAAAAAATATTATCTTCTCCCCATAACCTCATCTTCTCTCCCCATAAGCACAACAGCGACCCATTTTCTCCCCATCTTCACTTCCCCATTTCCTTCTCCCCATTTATCACTCCCTTCTCAACCGACGGCTGTTACACCTTTCTTACATTTCTTACTGATACGTACGCTCCTTCTCTTCTTCTTTTCTCTTCCTCTTTTCTCTTCTTCCCTCGGCCCCATCTTCCTCCTTCCTTCTCTTTCTCCAACCTCTTTTTCTCCAACTCCTTCTTCTTCTCCCATCTCCTTCTTCCCCATTCCTCCTTTCTTCCATCCCCCTTCTCCCACCCTTCTTACCTCCCTTCCCTCCTGACCCCCCACTCCTTACCTCCTCCTCACCCCCTTCCCCCCATCTCCTCACCACCTCACTCCCCTCCTCCCCCCTCCCCCTCCCCCTCCCCCTCCTTCCTCCCTCTCTAACAGCGGGACAAAACTCAGTATAAATCCCATGTACCAGACGTGGCAGGATTAACCGCACCGCCTCAATGATCCACAAATCTTCATAAATCAAGGCGAGAAACGATGAATCCTGAGCGAGAGGGAGCGAAGGAGAGAGAGAGAGAGAGAGAGAGCGAGAGAGAGAGAGAGAGAGAGAGAGAGAGAGAGAGAGAGAGAGAGAGAGAGAGAGAGAGAGAGAGAGAGAGAGAGAGAGAGAGAGAGAGAGAGAGAAAGAGAGAGAGAGAGAGAGAGAGAGAGAGAGAGAGAGAGAGAGAGAGAGAGAGAGAGAGAGAGAGAGAGAGAGAGAGAGAGAGAAAGAGAGAGGAGGGGAGAGAGGAAGATGAAAGGAAGAATGAATGAATGAGAGAGAAGGAGGATAGGAGAGAGGAGGGAGGGAGCGAAAGCAAGAAAAAACGAGAAAGAGAAAGAGAGGGAAAGAGAGAAAGCGGGGAGTGAGTGGGGAGGGAAAGAGAGAGAAGGAGGATGGAAGGAGGGAGGGAGAGGGAAAGAGGGAGGAGTAGAGAGAGGGGGAGAGGGACAGAGTGAGGGAGGGAGGGGGAAAGGGAGAAGAAGAGGGAAAGAAAGAAAGAGAGGGAGAGAAAACATCTCGAAGCCACTACATAAATATGACCTCAGGTGGGGCGTGCGGTGACTGGAGGGTGGGGTGGGGGTGGGGGGGCGGAGGGGGGGAAGGAAACAAGGACAGGGCGTGGAGAAAGAGAGAGAGAGAGTGAGATAGAGAGCGAGAGAGAGAGAGAGAGAGAGAGAGAGAGAGAGAGAGAGAGAGAGAGAGAGAGAGAGAGAGAGAGAGAGAGAGAGAGAGAGAGAGAGAAGAATACGGGACAGACTAGGCAAGGTTAAAATATACGTCAAATAAATCCTACACTGCAAAAGACACAGAAAGCAACAGGAGACAGAACCCAGAGACCAAGAACCGCCTCGAAATCTCTCCTCTCCTCTCCTAAGCCCGCCATCAGGGAACTAAAGACAGCGGAACGGAGCGAAGCGCAGTGCCGGGCGAAAGCGACGATGCGTGCCGGCGATATTTGTACAGTTGTTTCCGTAACTTAATTATTCAGATGCGAAACCCAAGACGCGGGGACGAAGGGCACGCGACCGGAGATGCGAGGAGGAAGGAGGGAAGGAGCGATCCCCCAGCATCCCCAAGACAGTCAACCTCGTTAAGTTAATCCTTCTCCGGTGTCCGCTCTCTCATGGGAGGTCCTGGCACGCCGTCTTTCCCGATCGCTCGCTACACCTGCGCGGGCGGAGTTTCTACACCTGCATTTCATCAGCCTCTCAACTACACCAGCATGTCTTTCACAGCCGGACTACACCTGCATATCATCAGTGTCTCGACTACACCTGCATCTCATAGGCCTCTCGGACTACACCTGCATCTCATAGGCCTTTCGGACTACACCTGCATCCCATCAGCCTCTCGGACTACACCTGCATGCCTTCCATAGCCCCCCACCTCGACACCTGGACACCTCGCATTGCGTAAATATTCTAACTAATACTTTGTCCCTGGAATGAAACACTGCCGCAACGAAACACGAAACAGATTACTCGTGTTTCCCTCTTTTAATCTTAATTCCGTCGGTGTTACGTTTCATTACCAATACAAATATTTCCTCCCTGTGACTGTATTGCGTCTGTTGAAACCTGCAACATCTCAACAGCCGGACGCTTCGTGATGCTCACCGCCATCACAGTTATCGGGGGAGACATGTCCATAAGTCACAAGGAGCCATAGACACTAGGTGGATGTTTCGACCTTACGTCACTGTTATACTCCGTAAGTCAGGGGATATGAAGGCCATGGGAGAGGGTTATGGCGGACGCTCGCTGAGATAGGAACGAATGAGAGGAAGTATAAGGGAAATAAATAAATGGACAAATGAAAAAGGAATATAACACCGCGACGAGATGGAGATGAATATACAAAACAAACAACAAACGAACAAACAGGAGAGGAAATCTTAATTAAACGATAAAAATTATGACATTCAAATTATAAAAAATGAACAAAATGAAGGCAACAAAAAAGGAAAAAAAATAATCAAATGCATCGGTTTGAAATCATGAAATCTATAAAACCGTTAACGAATAAATTCAAACTATCAGACGTTAACCAACAGCGCTATCAACATACAGGAGGGGAAAACCTAAACTTCTAAAAAGAAATAAGTAAGTAAATATGAGAAGAAAAAAAACATTCCTTACCACCATGACCCTACCACCCCCCCTACCTCCTCTCGCCCTTCAGCAGCCCACCCAAAGCCCACTCCCCCCCACCCTCACCCCCCAGTTGACAAACACGGTGTCACAACCACCCACAGGAGGGGAGGCGAGGGGAAATTTCTGACCCTTCCTCTCTCCCCTCGCCTCCACCTCCTCCTCCTCCTCTCCCTGTTCTTTCCTTCTCCTCTTCCTCTTCCTCCCTCCCTCTCTCCCTCTTCTTCTTCTTCATCTTCTTCTTCTTCTTCCCCTTCTCCTCCTCTTCCTCCTCCATTTCTTTTTCTTCTTCTTCTTCTTCGTCATCTTCCTCTTCTTCATCCTCCTCCTTCTCCTCTTCTTCTTCCTCTTCCCCTTCCTCTTTCTCTTCCTCCTCCTCCTCCTCCTCCCCCTTCCTATCCTCTACTTCCTCTTCCTCTTTTTATTCCTCTTCTTTCTTCTCCTCCTTCTCCCCCTCCCCCCTTCTTCTCCTCAACCACTTATGTCGGTAAGTGACCCAAACATCTTTTCAGAGAGAGAGAGAGAGAGAGAGAGAGAGAGAGAGAGAGAGAGAGAGAGAGAGAGAGAGAGAGAGAGAGAGAGAGAGAGAGAGAGAGAGAGAGAGAGAGAGAGAGCGAGAGAGAAAGTAAGAGAGGAGAGAGAGAGAGAGAGAGAGAGAGAGAGAGAGAGAGAGAGAGAGAGAGAGAGAGAGAGAGAGAGAGAGAGAGAGAGAGAGAGAGAGAGAGAGAGAGAGAGAGAGAGAGAGAGAGAGAGAGAG
>NC_061846.1:21813902-21818902 GCF_019202785.1 Penaeus chinensis | reverse complement strand
GTAAAGCCGGGTCGTCGTCGCCGTCGCCGCCGCCGCCGCCGGGCCGCTTCCTCGCCTCCGCCACATCACCTTGGAACACTTCGCTTTCAGGAACGCCGAGCGGGTCGTGGTCCTCGCCGGGTCGTTTCTAAACTCAAAGTCGTTCCCCGAAGCCGTTCCTCGAAGTCGTTTCTCGGAGGGTTCGGATGCAGATGGGACGCGCGAGGGAGGAAGGCAGTCAGTCGCCGATGAAGCTGACGATGTTGATGATGATGATGACGATCGCTTTCGCATATGGAAGCTCTCTATTTGGAGTTAATCGACGCTTTGCAAATTCTTGGTTACGTCACCAGTCTCGTGAGAATGAGAGAAGAGCGACGGCGGAGGCAAAGAATTCCGTGGTCGGCGCTCGAAGGTGTTTAAACTTGCTAGGTCACAGTTACGTGGGAATTTATGCCTTATGAATATATATAACTCCATTAACTTCATTAACGTAAGCCTAAACTGTATAATATTGATACTTCGATCATCAATATCTTTATGAAGCTAGACCATTAATTATTAAATTATATCAGGTATAAGCGGCAAAAACGCAAGCAGATATGGATGTATTTAAAAGCGAGTGACATTTCAACGGGGAAAATCTACGGTACACCTACGCCAGGTTTAACTATATACAATTGCCCTAACGTTCACGAGACAGCAAGGTGAGAAAAAAACGTAATAATGATGACACTGAATATCTCAAGCAACGTATGTGACTTTCCAAAACGGTAATAATATCCTATCTCCTCAGCTCTGCCAACAGCTCTCCGATAAGCTCAACACCCTCTCCCCATCTCCCCATCTCCCCATCTCCCCTTCGTCGCTCCAAACTCCCTACCTCGTCTTTTACCCCCCCCCCCCCCTGCCACCTCTCCATCACCTACATCTTCTTTGCCACAATCTTACTATCATTTCTTTCCCCTCTCTGTGGCGAAGAAGAAGAGAAAGAAGGGGAGAGGGCAGAGGGGGAAGAGAGGGAGGGAAAGAGGGGAAGACGACGGAGGGGGGAGAGGGGGTGGAGAGGAGGAGGGAAGGTAACCACTGCTAACAGTATTATCATAGCGAGGCAATAAATTTATTCTCGGTTTATAAATATATCCCAAGTCTAGGAATAATGTGGCCAGCGAGGGGGGCATATTTTGCCACTTTTCAAATGCAGCCGCCGATAGTTCCTCGCATTTTATGGTGCATGAATGTGATAAGGCCGTCATCACCATCCCCGCCACAATATCACCACGATTTAAATTCTCACCATTAGCCCGTTTTTTGTGTGTTTTTATGCAAAATACTGTTTGGATGGGGGTGAGGAACCGTGGGGGGTTGGGGTGGGGGAGAAAGAGGGGGAGGAGGAGGAGGAGGAGGAGGAAGGAGGAGAAACAGAGGGGAGTGATGATAGGGGAGATGTGTCGAGGGGGCAGGGAGGGAGGGAGGGAGGGAGAGACACCCCGCGTCCCTCCCCTATTATCTTCTTCCCCTTTTTTATCATTCTTTTGTTTATTTTTTTAAGGTTTCCCACGCGGACGGGACGCCAAGCCTACCGGAGCCGCGCCTCTCGGATTCTCGCTTCGAAGGGAAGGGAGGCGGAAGAACAATGTGAAAAAATATATAATTGAAAAAAGGCTTACAAATGAATAAATTAATCGCATGTTATTTCTTTAGTTCTTAAAAATATATATAATTGAAAAAAAAGGAAAAAAATGCCATATAAATAAATCGCACGTTATTTCAGTAGTTAACAAAATGATCATTGAAAAAAAGGAGAGAGATAAAAAAAAAAAAAAATCGCATGTGATTTCAGTACTTCTTGTCTCAGATAAAACGACTAGCATAGAAATAAACTCATTTTACGCAATACTTATGCTGAGCGTTGGCATGGCACCCGTGGGAAAAAAGTACGTTATTCTATATGTCAACTCTGTAAAGGTACACGCAAAAGCCAACGATTGGTCGTTAATAGTGTACGCACGAAAGGAAGAGAGAGAGAGAGAGAGAGACAGAGAGAGAGAGAGAGAGAGAGAGAGAGAGAGAGAGAGAGAGAGAGAGAGAGAGAGAGAGAGAGAGAGAGAGAGAAGAGAGAGAGAGAGAGAAAGAGAGAGAGAGAGAGAGAGAGAGAGAGAGAGAGAGAGAGAGAGAGAGAGAGAGAGAGAGAGAGAGAGAGAGAGAGAGAGAGAGAGAGAGAGTGAGAGAGAGAGAGAGAGAGAGAGAGAGAGAGAGAGAGAGAGAGAGGGAGAGAGAAGAGAGAGAGAGAGAGAGAGAGAGAGAGAGAGAGAGAGAGAGAGAGAGAGAGAGAGAGAGAGAGAGAGAGAGAGAGAGAGAGAGAGAGAGAGAGAGAGAGAGAGAGAGAGAGAGAGAGGGGGGGGAGAAGAGAGAGAAGAAGAGAAAGAGAGGGGGGGGGAGAAGAGAAAGAAGAAGAGAGAAAAGAAGAAAAAGAAGAGTGAGAGGAAGAGAAAGGAGAGAGAAAGGAAGAGAAAGAGTGAGAGAGAGAGAGAGAGAGAGAGAGAGAGAGAGAGAGAGAGAGAGAGAGAGAGAGAGAGAGAGAGAGAGAGAGAGAAGAGAGAGAGAGAGAGGAAAGAGAAGGTAGAGAGAGAAAAAAAGTAAGACAGAGAAAGAAAGCAGAGGAGAAAGAAGAGAGAAAAAAGAAAAATAGTGAGAGCGATAATAAGCAAGAGAGACAGAGAAAGAAAGAAAAAAAAATCACTAAAACGGACACAGTAAACCCACGAAACAAACAAGACTCGTACATAATAGACAGCGCAATGTACACAGAAGCTGACTCGCACAATGTACACGAGAGAAACCCAGAAAAAAAAAAATAACAGAGAGACAGGAAGAGAAGGAGATAACAGACCGAGACAAGAGAAGACGAGGTCACGTAAGGTCACTAAAAAAGGTCACGATATTTCGTAAATTAGACAAAATTTCTGACAATAATACATACATCCAGGCTGGGCACATCCCGACCCTCCCTGCACAGATCCTTGGTCATACGTACCTGTAGGAAGGAGAGAAAAAGAAAGAATGGTTAGTTTTCTTAGTGATAAGAAATGGAACAGCGGGTAGAAACCAAGCCTTATATTAATGTGGGGCATGCAGAGTGACGGCTGTTTTTTTGGTTGTTTTATCTTGGTTTTATTTTCTTTTTTTATTTTTATTTGTGTTGCTTACTTTTTGTTGCTTTATTTGTTATATTTTGCTATACATACTCCCCCTAAATACACACACACACACACACACACACACACACACACACACACACACACACACACACACACACAAACACACACACACACACACACACACACACACACACACACATACACAAATATTCTGAAACAAAAACACACACGCAAATAAAAGCAAACACACACACATACACACTAAAGCAAACACAAACAAACACAAAAACAAACACAGACAAGCGCGCATACAAGCACGCATATAAATGTACTCCCATAAATTGAAAATTCTAAGGAAAGCGGTAAGCCATCCTCGGCAGGGGGGTAGGGGCGAAATGGGAATGGGATAAGTAAAATGGAAAAAAGGGGGAAAAGAAAGAAAAGGGAGGTTAAAAAAGGGGGGGGGGTGGACGGGACGGGGGGGAAGGGGAAGGGGAAAGGGAGGGAAAGGGGAGGAAGGAGGACGGGAGGAATGGAGGGGGAAAAGATAGGGTGGAGGAAAGGGAAGGGGAAGGGTGGGGAGGGGGGGGGGGTAGGGTTGTTGAAGCGCTCCCCCTTTTCAAAAAATATGCAAACGGACTCTTAAGGACCAAGGGCCACTAAATGGATTAGGACGCAGTTTAAGAGGGAATTTGACGGAAGCGGGTCGCGGAGGGGGCGTGGCCGGGCCCTCCTTCGCTCAGTCACACGAGGGGCGCCGTCCCCCCGAACCCCTTTCCCCCCCTCCCTCTCCCTCTCGCTCTCTCCTATCTTCTCCCATCTTTCCCTCTGCCTTCTCGCCTCTCTAATTCTTTTCCTCCTCTTTCTTCCTCGTCTCTCCTCTCTTCCCATTCTTCCTCAGATCGCTCTCCTCTCTCTTCACATTTCTCTTATCTCTCTCTCTTCTCTCTCCCCCTATCCACTCCCTTCTCCCCCCCCCCCCCCCCCCGCTGTGGCCCTCGAGAGCCAGGTCTTGGTGGACGAGGGACGCTGAGGTCACAAGACGCTAATGCCTCCTCCTTGTGATACGGAAGAAGGAGGAGGAGGAGTAGAAAGATGGGTAGGGGGATGGGGAGAGAGAGAGAGAGAGAGAGAGAGAGAGAGAGAGAGAGAGAGAGAGAGAGAGAGAGAGAGAGAGAGAGAGAGAGAGTAGTAGTTGTAGTAGTAGTAGTAGTAGTAGTAGTAGTAGTAGTAGTAGTAGTAATAGAAGAAGAAGAAGAAGAAAAAGAAGAAGAAGAAGAAGAAGAAGGAGAAGAAGAAGAGGAGGAGTAGAGGGAACCCAGTCATCACAAATCCTTCAGGAGGTGATGATGAGCGTGAAAGGTGGTGAGTGGGGGGAGGGGGAGGGGGGAGGAGGCAAACAGAAACGTAGAGTCACATTATGCAGATGAGGGAATGAAAGAGAGATAAAGATAGATAGATAAAGAGAGAGAGAGAGAGAGAGGGAGAAGAAGGGAGGAGGATGATATGTGACTGGAATGGTTACAGGAGGAGAGAAAGATTTAGAAAGATTTAGATCCGGAAAAGAAGATAAGGAAAAAAAGATTATAAGGAGATGGAACGAAACGCGAATAATAGCAAAATAATGAAGACAAAAATCACGGAAAAACACAAAAAAAATATGAGGTTAACAAAGACCCAGCGAAAGAAAGAAAGAAAGAACGAAAGAAAAAAAAACGAATTGGTCATGATATGTCATTTTTTCCCCGAGCGTCATATTACGAAAGGTCACATGAAAAGACGCGTTAAATCACCTCTGACCATGAAAGGTTATGACAGGTCAAGGCAGGTCAGCGAGAGTGAAGTGACGGCGGCTGAGAG
>NC_061846.1:21803902-21806402 GCF_019202785.1 Penaeus chinensis | reverse complement strand
GAGAGAGAGAGAGAGAGAGAGAGAGAGAGAGAGAGAGAGAGAGAGAGAGAGAGAGAGAGAGAGGAGCCCCAGAAACATACACAGCCGCCGAGACCACTGGACTTCGTTACTCATTCCTCGCCTTCTCGTCGCCTCTCATCGTCTAGCAATCAGTCACACACAATAAATCCGACTAATCTTTGTGCTATATTCCTTCCTTTCTTCCTCCCCTCCCCCATTCTCTCTCACTCTCTCTCTCTCTCTCTCTCTCTCTCTCTCTCTCTCTCTCTCTCTCTCTCTCTCTCTCTCTCTCTCTCTCTCTCTCTCTCTCTCTCTCTCCACTCTCCTTCTTTCCTTTTTCTTCTATCCCCCTTTCTCTCTCCCCACTTCTTATCCAACCCCTCACCTTCTCTCTCTTTCCCTTACTCCACCTACTCCCCCCTCCTCTTCTCTCCCTCCATCTCCCCCCATTACTACCCTTCCCTCTCCCCTCTCTCCCTCCCCACCCTCCCCCGCACCCTCTCCCCAAAATCGCCACAGGGGAGCTTAAGAAGAGGCCAAATTACCACCCGAGAATACAAATGTATCCGAGGAGCCCATCCTCCACCCACCACCCGCCCACCGTCCGCCCACCCGCCCACCATCCACTCGCTCCGTGTCAGACGCACACGCTCGGGGAAAACTCATGTAAAAAAACATAAAGAGATATCGTGTCTAAAATAATTATTCTTACGTGGATCCCGAGGCTACGGATCCGTACAGGTAAGGAGCTGCTCTTCAGGCAGGTGGAGGAGGAGGGAGGAGGAGGGAGGAGGAGGGAGGAGGGAGAGAGGAGGAGGGAGGAGGGAGGGAGGAGGAGGGAGGAGAGAGGGAGGAGGAAGGAGGAGAAGGGAACTGGAGGGAACAGTAGGGAGCAGGAAGGAGGAGGAGGGAGGAGTTAGGAGGGAGTAATAGAGATGAGGAGATAGAAGGTAATGATGGTGGTCATAATGATTATAAAATAATTCCGGTGATTGTGATGATTATGTGGAGGAGCAGGTGGAAGGGAGACGATGTGACAGAAAAAAGATAACAAATGAAAAAGAAAAAAATAAATAAAATCAATAGTAATTATGGAAATGTAAAGTAAAGAAAAAAATCGGTAAAACGGAGCACAAAGCAAAACACTCGAGTTTTTTTAAACGTCTCACAGCCAGACAAAAAGAAAAAAAAGAAAAAAAAGAAAAACAAAACTAAAAATGAAAGAAAAATACATAAAAAAGAGAGTTGTGAAAAGAGAGAAAGAGATAGGAAGGAATAAAAAGGAACGATGAAGATGCATTAAAGCGACAGCCATTTTGAAGGACCAAAAACAAAAGACACGCGAACATTTGCATCGCTTCTCGGGAAAAGCGAAATGTCTTCCACCTACATTTAATAATCAAAGTCCCTTGATGTTGCGTGTATCATGTCAGAAAGATATGGCCCGCATCTCTCTTTCTATCCCTTTATTTCTCTTTTCATTTGTCTATCAACACTCATCTCTTTCTCGCTTTTCCTTACCCCTCTCTGGAATTTCTATTACATCCGTTTCTCTCTCTTTTCTCCTCGCCTTTTGTCACTCCATTTCTTTCTCTGTCTCTCGCTCTCTCTTGCCAAACCCTTTCAATATCCTCCACCACATCCCACACACGTACCCGCTCCCCCTTAATCCCCTATCCCTCTCCCCTCTCCGATTTCCCCCTTCCCTCCCCTTCTCCCCTCTCCGATCCCCCCTCAATCCCTCTCCCTTCTCCGATCCCCCTCCCTTCCCCTTCCCCTCTCCGATTCCTCCCTTCCTCCCTTCTCCGCTTCCCCCTCCCTCCCTCCCCTCTCCCCTACCCGTCAGCGACCGCGTTCCCGCCGCTTTTTCCCGCGCCCGCCAGTCCCACTCCTTCTTTTGTAAATTTCCCGCCAAAATGGAGCGTTTGAGGCATTAATGGTGATCGGCCCGGGGCTAGCGGCGGCATGCGTGCTTCTGACAGTCACATCGGTATTAATCTTGTACTGGGGGGAGTGTTACATTACCAGGTTCATACTTCAGAGACTAACTGAAGGAAGGGGGGAGGAGGGGGAAGGGGAAAGAGGGAAGAGGAGAGAGGGGGAGAGGAGAAAGAAGGAGGGAGTTCTTGACTGCTTGGGAAGGAGGGAGGAATGATTTCGGGGGGAAATGTCGGCTTAGACGTTTTTCTTGCGCTTCTCATTTTTCTTTTGTTTCATAATACGCTCGGTAAGAACACGAACTCCGGCTCATATTACGACTCGGTGATTTCGACCCTTCCAAGTAGGGACGCCTTCCAAAATGTCAAACGAGATGATAAATCTAAATTATTCTATTTTCTTTGACTTTAAACTATCGGGTGATTTCTTTTTCTTTCTTTCTTTCATTCGTCTTTTTGAATTCTTGATACGACTAAGATAAGAACACGAAACTCTTAGGTAAATCGTTTTCAAGAATAGATGGATATTCTCTCGATTTCTACGCTTATATAAAAAACAATAG
>NC_061846.1:21788902-21793902 GCF_019202785.1 Penaeus chinensis | reverse complement strand
GAAATGGCTTAAGGACAGAACGCAGCGTGATGAGAAACTGAAAGAGGACTGAGGACGAGGGCATGGCGGCGAGGATCGAAACCGAATGAATGAATAAGAGAAGGGAGGAGCAAAGGAGGAGGGAGAAGGAAGGAAGGAAGGGCATCTGTGCCGAGTGGTGTGAGCGATCAGCAGAGTCACGTCACATCAGGCAACACAAAGCAGGTGGAGGAGAGGACGGGCAGCAGCAAACAGCAGCACAGCAGCACAGCACCACACAGTTACCAGCACCGGAGATGTACTAAGGCTGCCGCACCCCACCAGCGCGGCAGAAGCCTGTGCTCTTGACCCGCTGGGTGATCTCAACAACTAAATTAACTTTGGGTCATCTATTTTTTTATCTTATCATTTTTGGTTCAATGGTTCTTATACAAAATGACAACAGTAGTAGTAGAAGTAGTAGTAGAAGTAGTAAGTAGTAGTAGTAGTGGTAGTAGTAGTAGTATATTATCACACAAGATCTTTAGCTCACACAAAAAAAATTATCGTACCAACATTAATGCATTACAAAAAGCATCTTCAATAATAGTTCTGCATTCTAAAGGCGAAACAAAGCCTTAATGACCACAGCTAAGACTTGTATGCAAATCAGATATTACAGGTAACAACATCGGGTTTCCTTACAGCTGGTGGCAGCCACGAAATGCAGCTGACCTCTCTCTCTCTCTCTCTCTCTCTCTCTCTCTCTCTCTCTCTCTCTCTCTCTCTCTCTCTCTCTCTCTCTCTCTCTCTCTCTCTCTCTCTCTCTGCCTCTCTCTTTCTTAAATAACTTACAATTCCCAGAGAACATCCTGGCCATGGTAACACCCGACGGGGAAGGGGGGGGAGGGGGGAGTGAAGGGACTGGAGGGAGAGGGGGCATGGCCGAGGGGGGGAGGGGAGGGGGCACGAAAGGGTACGGCGCGGGGTCACCGACGGAGCGGAGGCTGAGGCGAGGCTGCGGAGGGTGAATGCATGTGCGTGCGTGCAAACGCGCACTTGTTCCAGCTCACTCCTCGTTCCCCCGAAAATCCGTGTCTGTGCGTGCGTATGTGTGTGTGTGAGTGTGTGTGCTTAGGTGTATATGTATACGAGTGTGTATACATATACACGTGTGTGTATATATGTGAGTGTGTGTGTGTGTAAATGCGAGTGTACACGTACCATTTGTGGGAAATAAAACGAGCCACTTGCAGCCAAATCGGTAGTGAGTCACGAAACCCAATACGTCGATACAGCGAAAAGGTTGCTGGGCTCACAGGTTACCAGTAACGCCGCCGCTCCGCCGTGTTCCGCCGCCGACCTCTTTCCACCTTTCATTTTGGAGTTTGCCGGATTTTTTCCAGTTCTTTTTTTTTGTTGTTTTTGTATTTTTTCCCCTTTTTTAATCTTCCTTTTTGGGTGGTTTTATCTTTTTTTAAGATTTTTTATCGAGTTTTTTTTCGAGTTTTTATTTTTTTGGAATTATCGGTCTGTTCGTTATCTGTTCTTCTTCTTCTTCTTCTTCTTCTTTGGTTCTTCAGTTGGAACGAACGGGGGAAAGATACAGAGGACAAGGAAGAGAGAGAGAGAGAGAGAGAGAGAGAGAGAGAGAGAGAGAGAGAGAGAGAGAGAGAGAGAGAGAGAGAGAGAGAGAGAGAGAGAGAGAGCGAAAGAGAGAAAGAAAGAAAGGAATAAAGAAAGCAAGACAAAACAACTCTCCCTCAAGTCCCACACCTTCAGAGAGAAAAAAAATCCTTTTCTAATGACCTCGCAACAGCAAGTAAAGAAGCCAATAAAACACAGAAATATATATATATATATATAAAAAGGAGACCATCAACTTCTCAAAATCAAAATCTATCCCCCCACCCCCTCATCCACCATCCTCTTCCTCCCTCTCCTCCTCTTCTTCATCTCCTTCGCCTTCTTCTTCTTCGTATTCCTATTCTTCCTCTCCTTCCCCTTCTTCTTTTTCTTCTTATTCTTATGCGTCCTCCTCCTCTTTCTCTCCTTCTTCTTCTTCTGCTGTTGCTGCTGTTGCTCCTTTTTCTTTCTCTTTTTTTTCCTACTTCCCTTTCTTCCTCTTCTGTTTCTCCTTCACCTCCACCTCCTCCCATATCTCCCCCTTCCCCTCCCCCTCCACCATTCATCTCCTCCGCCCCCTCCACCTCCTCCACCTCCACCTCCACCTCCTCCTCTCCTTCCTCTCCTTTCTCTCCGCCCCGTTTCGTGCGTAATGCAAATCCTATTCTGTGGCACCGCGGGAAGTCCAGCTCCTGGCAAACATCAATATATCAACATTGATTCCTCTACCGATGCGAGACACACAACACAATTACGACGCGCTCTCAAAACGATGGTTCTCTTAACAGCCAATTACCACACCGACACCCCGGGCCAATCCTTCGCTTGCCCTTCTCTTCTCTCTCTCTATATATATATATCCTCTCTTTCTCTTTCTCTCTCTCTCTCTCTGTCTCTGTCTCTCTCTCTGTCTCTCTCTCTCTCTCTCTCTCTCTCTCTCTCTCTCTCTCTCTATCCTCTCTTTCTCTCTCTCTCTTTCGCTTCTTCTCTCTATCCGATCTACTTCTATCCTACCCTCTCCCCCTCTCCCCCTTTCCCTTTTTGGGGAGGGTTCTCAGAATTCTCTTGTGGTCTCTTACGGTCTTTCTGAATGTCTATGTTTCTATCAGAGGATGCTCTTTCATCTTATTTAGAGTCTTCTTCTTTTTTTCCCTTCTTCTTCTTCTTTTTCTATATATATTTCTATGTTCTTTCATTTCTTTTTATCATTACTCCTACCTTTGTTCTTCTTCTTCTTCTTCTTCTTCTTCTTCTATATATATATTTTTTTTGTTCTTTCATTTTTTATTATCAATATCCCTACCTTTCTTCTTTTTATTTTTGTATATATATCTTTTTGTTCTTTCATTACTTATTATCATTATTTCTACCTTTGTTCTTCTTCTTCTTCTTCATCTTCTTCTTCTTCTACTACTACAAATTCTTCCCTTATTATCTTCCTTTATGCTATTCCTATTGTTTTTTGCCCTCCGATTATCCCCTCCCTTTTGTTCAGACATCTATTGCTCTTCTTCCTCTATTCCTCTCCTCTCTATACCCTCTTCACTTCCTTATTAATCTTTGCCCATTCTGATTCGCCTTCTTCTCTTCCTCCTCCCTTTGGTCTCCTCTACATCCCTCTACCTATTCCTGTCTACAACTTCTCTATTTTCCGATCTTCTTAGATACGATCAATTATTTTCCTGAATATACATCCTAAATATCCTTTAAAGGTTTAAATCCTCATCTTATCCTGGTCTCTCTCTTTCCTTTCTCTTCCTAACTTTTCCTATCTCCATTTTTTCTCATCTGCGTTATTATCCTCTGTGTTCTCCCTCTCTTCCTCTACCATCTACTCTTGCTCCTCTTCCTTCTCCTCATCACCCTATGCATTATCATAATATTTTACCTCTTCTTCTTCTTCTTCTTCTTCTTCTTCTTCGTCTTTTTCTTCTTCCTAAACCTCCAATTCTCTTTCTTTCCCATCTGTTTCCCATGCTTTTCATCCTCCTTTTCTTGTCACCTTTTCCTTTCTCCCTTTCTGCTCTAGCTTCTTCTTCTTCCCCGGTTCATCCATGGCCACTGATAACCACAATCACCGGGAGCAGAATAAACACCTCTTTATCCGTACCGGTACACCAGCACGTCATAAAAACATCACCGGTCATCAGCATCACAAATACGATTTAAAAAAAACAACAACAAACACAAATATACCATAAAAATAACAAGTTCATTACAAGTACCAAGGAGGTACCGCACCAAATACCGCGACCGCAAAGGCAGCGCAAAGTACCAGCGAGGAGGACCTTGTCTACACCACAGCACTCTCACGCAAGTATCGAGAGCATCAGCAGGAGTAGTACTCGTGGTAGCAGCTGGAACAAGAGCACTTTCGCCGCTTTAAACCTTGAAGAACGGCAGCAGACGAAGCAGCAGTAGGAGACAGGAAGAGGAAGAGGGAAGAGGAGGAGGAGGACGAGCAGCAGCAGCGGCGGCGGTGGCGGCAGCGGCGGCGGGCTGGGTCGGAGCCGGGATAGAGAGCGCATCACCCAATACTTCGATTTAGGTTGAGAAGTTGTCTTGTGCGGCAGCTTCACTTGTTGACGGTGGTGCTGGTGGTCGGAGGGGTGGAGGTGGGGGCAAGGCAGAGTAACACACGGCTAACACACTGGGAAGACGGTGGTAACACACTGGTAACACATTAGGAAGGCGATGGTAACGTATTGGTAACACATTTGGAAGGCGGTGGTAACGCACTGGTAACACACTAGTGGTAGCATGAAAGTGGCAGAGCATGTTTTGCGGTGACAGAGGTGGGAGGTCGAAGGATCAATGGAAAGAGAGAGAGAGAGAGAGAGAGAGAGAGAGAGAGAGAGAGAGAGAGAGAGAGAGAGAGAGAGAGAGAGAGAGAGAGAGAGAGAGAGAGAGAGAGAGAGAGAGAGAGAGAGAGAGAGAGAGAGAGAGAGAGAGAGAGAGAGAGAGAGAGAGAGAGAGAGAGAGAGAGAGAGAGAGAGAGAGAGAGAGAGAGAGAGAGAGAGAGAGAGAGAGAGAAACAGATATATATATATAGAGAGAGAGACAGAAAGAGAGAGAAGAGAAAAGATAGAATGAAGATGGAAGCATTTGAAGCCACCTGGGACGAAGGACGCCTGAAGGGAAAAAAACGCAAGAAGGATGGAAAAAGGTAATGCAGATGGAAGGAAAGAAAAGAATGATGAAAGAAACAGAGAAAAGAATAGATAAAGATGGAGAGAGAATATGGAATAAAGGAAGGAAGTACGCGACGGAGGCTAAAGCACACTTCCCATCACCAGGTACGCACCGAAAAGCTTTCAACATGGCGCCCAGTTCACTCCTCCCTCCTCCCTCCAATCACAAACACACCAGAGGAAGAGAAAAAAAGAGAAAATACGATAAGCCACAGATAAATGAAT
>NC_061846.1:21778902-21783902 GCF_019202785.1 Penaeus chinensis | reverse complement strand
AAAGATGGAGAGATGGAGAAGAAGAAGAGAGAAGGAGAAGGAAAAAGAAAGATAAGGAGAAGGAGAGATAAGAAGAAGGAGAGAGAAGGGGAAGGAGAGAGAAGGAGAAGGAGAAAGAGAGAGAAGAAGAATGAGAGAGAAGGAGAAGGAGAGAGAAGGAACAAGAGAGAGAGGGAGAAGGAGAGAGAAGAAGGAGAAAGAGAAGTAGGAGAGAGAGAGAGAAAGAGAAGGAGAGAGAAGGAGAGAGCGCGAGAAAGAGAGGTTCCGAGCCGAGTCCAACGGCAGCTGGTGGTCCCGGGGTGAGTGAGAAGCACCAGCTGGCGCGCTGTTCACTGTCCCAGATGGTACAAACACCTTCCGACGCCTTCCTCCTTTCCCTCGGAGGAGAGGCAGAGAAGCGAAGGGGGAAAACTGAGGCGATTAGATCAACAACACAAAAATGCAAGTGTGCAGACTGATCATTTAAGGACAGGAAAATGTAAATAATTGGAGAGAAAAAAAATAAACAAATAGTTGCTAAATGTAAATATATACACACACACACACACACACACACACACACACACACACACACACACACACACACATATATATATATATATATATATATTTATATATATATATATATATGTATATTGAGGGAGGGAGGGAGGGGGAGAGAGAGAGAGAGAGAGAGAGAGAGAGAGAGAGAGAGAGAGAGAGAGAGAGAGAGAGAGAGAGAGAGAGAGAGAGAGAGAGAGAGAGAGAGAGAGACCGATAAACAAGAAAGAAGGACCAAGCAACCAGGAGGATTCTCCCCGCCGGCCACACAGAGTCGAGCGGCGCTGCCCAGAGTGCCAGGCCCTCCCTTCAGTGCCAGCAGGCTCCCCTCCCTCCCCCCACACCGCCCGCTCCGCCTCCGCCCGCGACCATCGGTACGCGAGTAAATAAATAATTCGATATACTTTTTAGAAAAATAATTTCCTTAATTGTCGTGGGATATGTATTGGCACTTCTTGGCACTAAATGTTAGCTATCGACTGTCCGCGTCATAGATGGGGTCGGATGGGGTTTTGATTCGAAGGAAAATGAGATAGAAGAAGAAAAAGAAGAGGAAGAGAGAGGAAGAGCAGAGAGAGAAGGAAATAAAATAGGTGGGGCAGAAGGAGAAAGGAGAAAAAGAAGGAAAGGAGAGGAAGACAATGAAAAATAATGAAGAAGAATAATGAAGAAGAATTAGCAGAAGATGAGAAACACCGAAACATCACGTCAGGAGAGAAGCTGAACTCAACATCGTCGAGTCTCGTCCCTCTCCGTCCTTCCTCCGGCGCTGTTGCTCTCCCGTGGCACTCCCGTGGCACGCACCAGACCACGGACTGACCTCAGCGCCGGCAATGAAGTTCTGTTGCCTGCCAGCCGCCCGCCGCCCATTTCGCCCCCGCCCACACCCATCTCCGGCGCCTACAGCCCTCGCGCCCACGCCGGTCCATTAGGAGCAGGATTGAGGGGTCCGCAGCCCAAACTCAAACACCACGGCGCCCTCCCTCTTCCTCCCTTCCCCTTGGCTTCCTCCTCCCCTCCACCGCTCCCTCTTCCTCCCTCCCTCTTTTTTCTTTTTTTTCTTACTTCTTCCTTCCTTTCCTCTTCCTCTTCTTCCTCGTCCTCCTCCTGCTTCCTACCTCTACCTCTTCCTCTTCCTCTACCTCTTCCTCTTCCTCCTCCTCCTTCTCCTCCTCCTCCTCCTTCTTCTTCTTCTTCTTCTTTTTATTATTATTATTATTATTATTATTATTATTATTATTATTATTATTATTATTATTATTATTATTATTATTATTATTATAATTATCATTATTATTATTATTATTATTATTATTATTATCATTATTCCTCCTCCTCCTCCCGCGATTAAGTACATCAAGTAATCAAATATTGTAAATTCCTTTAAATGAAATCCCGGAAGGAAGGAAGGCAGGGAGGAAAGAAAATGGAAATAAATGACCGAACGAAGGAAAGAAGGAAAACCCCTTCTGTGCCCGCTGCGCCCATGGCTAAGCCCGGGCAGGCTCCTCGCCCTCGCTAGACGCCACGAAGGCATCATCAGGCATCTCTGCATGATGCCAAGGAGCTTCGGCCGGCGAAGGGGAGAAGGGAGGAGAGGTGGAGAGGAGAAAACGTGAGGGGAGAAGAGAAGGAACGCGGAGAAAGGAGAAAAAGGAAGGAGGGGAGGAGGGGGGAAGGACACAGAAGACAGGGTCAGGGGCAGGGAGGGAGGGAGGGAGGGTCCCGCCAACTCAAACACACGCCCTGCGTGAATTTTCAACCCCATTGCCGGAGCAGTTTATAAGTGCCGCGATTTGTCATACGTCCAAGCGGGCCGCAGATCCATTTAGCGACGGCCACGGTGCCGACACGCGGGCCAGGGGCGGGGGAGGGGGCCGTGTTTACAGTCACCCTCTCTACCAATATCTCGCCTGATTTTCCTTTCGCCGATTGAGTTTCAAGAAAAGAAAAGAAAAAAAGGGAAGGAAATGCTTGGTATTCGTTACTTCGTCTTATATCCTCATAAATTCCTTAATGACGGCATTAAAAGAAAATTGCAGTGTGCAATTAATGCTCTCGGATGCAATAACAATATCCAAGAAAAGAAATAGCTGGCTACATTTCTGCCGTATCGATCAGGGACCCTTAATGTAAAGACGAAAACAAATTTTTTGTCCCAGGGGTCATTGAGTGGCCGAGCGGATATTCAAAGGACATGATGGAGGGCGGTTGTTTGGGAGCCCTCTTCCCATACCTCCTTCTCCTCCTCCGCCTCCTCCTTCTTCTCCTCCTCCTCTCCGGCCACCTCCACATACCGCTATTCCTTCTCCTTTTCTTCATCTTCGGGCTCCTCCGTCTCTCCATCCTTAACCTCTTCTTTATCCTCTTCCATTCTCTCCTCCTCCTCTTCCATTCTTTCCTCCTCCTCTTCCTCCATCTCCTTCGTGTCCAGTTCCGTCACCTTATATTCTTCATCATCTTCTTCGTCTTTTCCCTTTTCTCTTCTCGAATGCGCTCTCGTACAATTCAGCTTCTTAAGCCTTCTACCCAGACCTTCCCCTCCTTCTTTTCCTCTTCCCCTTCCTCTTCTTCTTTTTCCTTCTGTTCTTTTTCCTCTTTCTCTTTCTCTTCGTCATCCTCTTCACTGTCTTCTGTCTCCTTCTCATTCTGCCTTTCTTCCTCTTCTTTTCCTCTTTGAATAATTACACTGTAGGTTTTACGTATCTATCTTTGATATATGAAATATACTTTATCATTTAATCGTCACTGATTTTTTTTCTTCACCGATTTAACAACCATTTATTTTCTTTTATCTGCATCTTACTTCTTAGTTTCACCTGTCTTATCTCGTATTAATTTCATATTTTTAAAAATATTCTCTATGATCACACACACACACCCACAGACACACACATACACACACACACACACACACACACACACACACACACACACACAAATACGTACATGCAGTCACGATGACGAATATCTATAACACATATATCGGACATTGCACGCGCGGCCATCGGCGATCGAGAGAAGCCGCGACACTTCGATTTCGGTAATGAGATTATCATTAATCTCATTACAAGTGATTACCAAAAGGCAAGTTCATGATATGTGTATATAATTGTGTGTGTGTGTGTGTGTGTGTGTGTGTGTGTGTGTGTGTGTGTGTGTGTGTGTGTGTGTGTGTGTTTTGTGTTGTGTGTGTGTGTGTGTATGTGTGTGTGTATGTTTAAAAAAAAATCTCAAGAATACGGAGCAGTCATCAGCGGATATGAGGCCGTAACAACTCACGACGGAGACAAATGGGAGGTTGTTATAACCCTCTCTCCCTCCCCTTCTCCTCCGTCACCCCATGACCCTCTTCCCCTCTCTATCCCCCTCTACCTCCTCCTCCTCCTCCACCCCCCTTTCCATTTTCCCCTCATCACCTTAACCAACTCGCCTTGGCCCCTTCTCTCCCCCCCCCCCCCCCATCGCGTTCCTAAACTCATCCCTTTACCATGATCATCAACATCACCTCTTGACCAGTATTATCACCTCTCCTTCCCTCTTTCTTTCTTTTTCTTTTTTCTCTCTCTCTTCATTTTTCTTCTGCGATTCTTGTTCATGTTTTTTTTTTCTTTTAATTCTTCGTCAGTTTGATTATTCTATTTTTGGTTAAACGATGTTTCTTGCGTTTAATGAATTTGATTACTTTTTTATATTCTTGTTGTTTTCCAGTCACTCATTTCCTTATTTATCTTCTATGTTCTATCTCTGCTATTCCGCAAACTTCCTTATAAATATCTTCTCCTTATCCCTCATTTTCTGACCAACACGAGAGTTAACAATCTTTCTCTCCGTCTCTTATCGACTCCTTTATCTCTCCTCTTCACCTCATTTATTCTGACCCTCCGCCATCACCTCTCATTTCTCTCTAATTTTATTCTCCTTCATTCCCTATCTCATTTTCCCCCTACCCCCTACCCTCCCCCCATACCCGCACTCACTCCCGGGCTGGACACTTATCGGGTTTTTCTCTGTTGATTGTCGTCGAAAGGGGGAGGGTGGGGGAGGGGGCAGGATAAAAGGGGGAATGGAGAGAAGAGGAGAGGGGGAGAAGGGGAGAGAAGAGTGGGAGAGGAGAGAGGAGAGGAGGGGGGGAGAGGGGGCAGACGGAAGATGCAGAGTGATGTGAGCTTACATTGATCAAGTAGTCTCTCTCCCTCTCCCTCTCTCTCTCTCTCCCTTCCCTTTCCATCGTGGAGGCAGAGGCTGCAATAACTCACGTCAACTCTCTCTCGCCCCCCATCTCCCCTTCGCTTGGGGTTTCCGCCAAGAGCGATAACAACATCTAGAACACTGGGTTCTGTCTAGGTAGTAATTGTATGATTATGCGTATTCATATGTGTATATAGATGTATATAAATTTATATATAGATAAATAAAAAATCATATATATATTATATATATATATAAATATATATATA
>NC_061846.1:21763902-21768902 GCF_019202785.1 Penaeus chinensis | reverse complement strand
CCGCGCCCTCGCCACCATCTCGGCGGCCGCCCGAGAACACGAATGCCGATGGTGGCCTTTCTTGCTTTAAATACTCCATTCTGGGGCTCTTTGACCCCCCCCCCCCCTCCCTCGACTCCCTCCCCCCTCGAACTCACAGGGTTAATACAAAGCGACGTCATTTGCACACAGGGGAATCCCCAAAACAATTGCCTGTTATCAAGATTCCTGTTCCTGGCTGAACACAGACTGGGCATCACCTGTTTCTGGACATCACCTGTCACAGTTACACACTCATGGCGCAACACCTGTCAGCAATAAACACACAGGTGCACAACCGCTGTTCTCAGGTACGCACCTACGATGTACACATACAGCTAAATGCTTCTACAGGTACATACACTCAGTGCCACACCTGCAACAGATGCGTACACTAGTGGCGTGACAGGTGCTCCCACGCCTGTGCACCTGTGCCAGGCATTCTCCACGACTTACCTGCCCGAAAAACAACTTTGTTCTACAGTGCAACACGATGCAGTAACCAAGAGTAAACCTGTTCACAAACAGCGTCACCATGCAGCTGTACACGTTAGGAAGTGCACACACGTATCTCCAAAAACTCGCACCGCAGGCTCGTGTGTACATGCATGTGTACAACAGACTGTACACATGTTTGCACTCCGGGCTTGGGGCAAGACATGCAGGCACCGCACACGATCATGCACTAGCAGAAGGGGGGTTGAAGCAACATCAAAGGACAAGCAGATTAAATACCACATGCATGGAGGTGTGGCTTGGATACCTGCACACTCTACCTCCGTGAAGATAATTAGTACCTGCCTTACCTGTAGGGTCGTCCAGCTCAGGCGGGGCCTCTTCGTCTCTCTCCCTCTCTCTCTCCCCTCTCTCTCTCTCTCTCTCTCTCTCTCTCTCTCTCTCTCTCTCTCTCTCTCTCTCGCACGCACACACACACACACACACACACACAACATACTGTCTCTCTGTCTGTCAGTCAGTCAGTCTCTCTCTCTCTCTCTCTCTCTCTCTCTCTCTCTCTCTCTCTCTCTCTCTCTCTCTCTCTCTCTCTCTCTCTCTCTCTCCGTCATGTCAAGTGGTATCATCATTTTTGCATATTCCTTTTTTATATCATTCTCTTTATAAGTCCGTTTAATATCTAGTTACGCCTGATGCGAAACTTTATTCAGGCAAATCACCTGTAATTCATAATTTTATTTCACATATCTGCTTTCTTCCTCTCATTTTTCTTTTGTTTTTTAGTTGTTTATTTTTTGTTTTGTCCTCAGCCTTTCTTCTACTTCTGTTTATTCTTCTTCTTCTATCGTTATCTTCATTATCATTATCATTATTATTGATAATGTTATTATCAATATTATTATCATCATTATCATTATTATCATTACTATTATTACTATCATTATAATTATCATCATTACTGTTATTATTACTAATATTATTATCATCATTATCATTATTATCATCATCATCCTTATCATTGGTGTTACTATTATCACCATCATAGTCATTATTATCATTATCACTACTTTTCTAATATCAATATCACCCTTATCATAATCATTGATATCATTAACATCATTATCATAACCATTACTGTTATCATCATCATCATCCTTATCCTCACCATCATCACCATCATCATTATTATCCCTATCATTGCCATCACTGTTATTGTTATTATTGTTGTTATTATCATCGTCATCACCAATATGATTACCTCAATCTTTATCTTCCCTTTCTCCTATTCTATCGTTTGTAAATCCTCCGTTTATCCTTGATTTTCTTTATGTCTCTCCCTCGTTATCAACATGTCCTTAAACCACTTCATTTAGTTATATTTTCTTCTTCATCTTCTTCCTTCTTCTTCTTCTTCTTTCTCCTTCATTTATTCCTTTTCCATCATTATCGTTTCATTGTTTCCCCCTATCTACCTATTCATTTTATTTCTAATTTGTCGTCTTTCCCTTCTTCCTCTACTGCTATCTTCCTTCGTTCTCCTCCTCCTCCTCTTCATCGTCATTACCGTTTTTTGTGTTTTTCTTCTTGTTCTTCTTCTTCTTCTCCTTTTTCGTCTTCATTTTTATTTATTTTTTATTTTACTTCTTCTTCTTTCTCTTCTTCTTCTTCTTCTTCTTCTTATTATTATTATTATTATTATTATTATTATTATCATTATTATATCATCATCATCATTTTCTTATTATATCTTCTTCTTCTTCCCCTATTCTTTATTACTTCATCGTCTCTTTTTCTCATTTATCAAACCTCTCATCATCATCATTATCTTCTTCTTCTTCTTCTTCTCCCCTATCCTCTACATCATTATTTCTCCTTTTATCCTCATCATCATCATCATCTTCTTCCTATTTTCCCCTTCCTTCCCTCTTCCGTCCCCTTCTTTCCTCATTTATCCCCCTTCCCCCTCTCGTCATCATTCTTTATTCTTCTTCTCTTCTTCCTTAATTCTCCTTCGCCTATTCATCGCCCTCATCCTATTCTGCTCCTATTCTCCTTTATGTATTCTTCCCCTGTTATTATTCGTGTATCCTTCCTTTCTTCTTCTTCTTCTCGTGTTCTCTTTCTCCTATTTTTTCTTCAGATATTCTCTCTCTCCTAGTCTCCTTTATGTATCCTCCATCTCCTTCTTCAAGTATCCTCCTTCCTCCATTCTTCTTCACGCATTATCCCTCTCCTATTCTTCTTCCCATATTCCACCCCCCTCCTTCTCCTTCTTCCTCCGTCTCCTTCTTCCCCTTCGTGTCTCGCTGTTTACAGACGCCACGACGCGAACCCCTGTCCTTAAAATCCTAGCTGGCAACCCTCCCCGCTCGCCGTGAAATAGCGACCTCAATTGCATTCGCAACGCAAGCTTGAATTACCAGAATTGCCAATACAGGCGATATTAATTAATGTGCTAATTAATATTTATTACCTCCTGACTATATAACCTCCGTCATATTCCTTTTAGATTAACTACAGCTTGGAGATCTGGGACGTCTTAAATCTTTTTTTTTTTTCTGACTTCGAATAATGTCTCTCTATGACTATGTAATTCCGTCTGGCTCTTTGATCTTTCGTGGCCATTTCGTTCTGGCTCTTATGCTAATGATGTTAATAATGTTAACGACAGCAATGATCATTGAAATTAGTGATATTAATAAGAGTATTAAAGAGTGACGATGATGATAATAAGTATATTCGTATTAATGATAATAATAATAATAATAATAATAATAATAATAATAAAGTAATAATGATAGTAATAATAACAATAATAATAATAATATTGATAATAATATTAATAACAACAACACCATCAACAACAATGACAATAAAAGAACATAGCAAAACAGAATTCGTAACCAGGTTCAGCCCCAAAATAATAATAAACGACAGCAATAACACGAAATGAAACAGGGTACCTGGCAACTCAATGACGTCATCCCACCAGCCGACACTAAAATCACTCAATTATTCATATACTATAACTTACTTGCTGCCTACCCTATTGTCCATTTTCTGTCTTTATTTATCTATCTTTTTGGCCTTTATTGCTCTTTCTTCTATCCGTCTTTGTTCTTATTTTCTCTATTATCTTATTATTGTTTTCATTATCTTTATTCTTATTTCATTTAATGTTTCCGTTGTCTTTTATGTTATTATTTATTCGTAATGTTTGTTCTCAATCTTCTTCTTCTTCTTCTTCTTCTTCTTCTTCTCCTTTGTATTTTTTTCCTTTCTACTTATTATATTTCTCTTTATTCTTATATTTACTATCTTCATTTCTCCTTTCTCTTCTTCTTCTTTTAATCATTCTACCTAAATTTTTTTCATTCCATAATTGTCTTATTCATTATAATTACCATTATCATTATCATCATTATTATTACTATCATTATCATCATTATTATCACCATTATTATCATTATTAGCATCAATATGTCTTATTATATTTATTTTTCCTCCTTCTTCCCCTTCTTCCTTTTCTTCTTCTTCTTCTCCTTTTGCCTCCTATCTCTATTTCTTTTCCTTTTCTCCTTATACCTATCGTTATCATAAAAAACGCGCCATCATTATTATCGATATTATCATTATTATCATTGCTATCATTTTATTATTATTATTACCTTCGTTTCTGTCCCCACCTTGAGAAAAAAAAACTTTCTTTTCCTCCTCTTCTCATCCGGCCTACCCCCTCCCCCCTTTCCTCCTTACACCCCTCCCCCTCCCCCTCCTACCCACACCTGGCATCCCTTGACGAATATTCTCCATTAATATTGGTCAAACTGGGGTGAGCTGTCCCCTCCCCCCCTCCCCCCCCCCTCCAACAGTCCAATCTCCTCTCCCTTCCTTCTCCTCTCTTTCTTCCTTCTACATTCCTTCTATTTCTCTTCCCTCTTTATCTTTTTTCTTCTCTCCTTCTCTCTCCTTCTCCCCTTTTCTCTTTTTCCTCTCTCTTTCTCTCTAACTTATTTTTTCCCTTTCTCTTATTTCTCTCTCTTTTCCTCCCCTTCTTTCCCTACCTCTCTTTATCTCTCTATTTTTCTCTTTCATCATCATACGTTATTCTATTAATTCTTTTCTCCTGTTCTTATTCCTTGAGATTAAGTTTTCTTCTATTTTTTGTCTACCTGTTTTATCCTGTTTCTCTCCCCCTCTTTTACCTTTTCCTTAATTTTCCTATTATCTCTCCGTTTTATATTCTCAATCCTTCTCCCTCTCTTCTCCCCTCCTTCTTCGCTCCCATTATCCTATCTTCCCGTTTCATGCTTTTTCTCCTCCTCCTCCTCTCTATCCTTCCTCCCTTCTTTCCTATTCCCTCTCTTCTCGTTTCATTCTAACTCTCCTCTTCTTTATTTTACCTTTTCCTATGCCCCCGTTTCGTCTCCATTCTCCTTCGCCTCTTAAACTTTCCTTCATTTTTTTTCCTATCCCTATTTCTCCATGTCATCCCCAGTTTCTCTGTCTCCCCGATTCTCTTTCTC
>NC_061846.1:21756402-21758902 GCF_019202785.1 Penaeus chinensis | reverse complement strand
GTTGCAAGAGTAAAATGTTTTACCTGCTTCTCCTCAGCATTAGCAAAGTTCTTTACCATAACACCCACATAATATTACGTCACTGGCAACACCCTCGCGACAAATTAAGTGTAAGAATAGCAATGACATAAAAAAAAATGCTATGACGAGCCAAAACAGTGTTCTCTTTTCTCATGTGCGTGTTTCTCCCCGTGTGTACCAACGAGAATACACACAAAACCGTACACACGAGTACCTAGACAAGCCTGATTATCAAGGCGAAAAATAAACAAGGAAGAGCAGGTGTGATTCATTAAACTCAGTAGTTGAGGTAGTTACCTTCCTATCTACCTGCGGCCCCCCTTACCCCCACCCACAACCCTGGGTATAACAATGCCTTTGCCGAACAGACTAACAACCCCCGAGGCCGCTAACAACGAGGCGGCTAACAAGCGGGCGTATAATTAGCGAAATAACCACTCCACATCCACGTTGGACAAGTCATCGTAATCAGCGTTAGCATGAGAGTTCATGTCCCTCGCGCACACGCTCACACACACACATACACACACACACACACACACACACACACATACACACACACACACACACACACACACACACAAACACACACACAAACACACACATACATCTTTCTCTCAGTCACTCACCCACTCATTTACTCTCTCTCTCTCTCTCTCTCTCTCTCTCTCTCTCTCTCTCTCTCTCTCTCTCTCTCTCTCTCTCTCTCTCTCTCTCTCTCTCTCTCTCTCTCTCTCTCTCTCTCTCTCTCTCTCTCTCTGTCTCTCGCTCGCTCGCTTCCCCTAGTGATATCCATATGCAACTTTACTGTTTCTATAATTTATTCAAATTTCCATTTCTTCATCAACATATCGATTCTTTTATTCACTTATGATATGCTTTCTTATATATTCATGACTTAATCTACCCAGACTACCAATAGCGACAATATACTGATGACCATTGTAGTGAAATGAGGGTTTTATACCGTAGAGTTCCCTCCCCTGTACCCTGACTTTGCCTCTTCCACTGTTCCGTAATACACAGAATATACATATGTACACAAATGCAAATCATACATGGAAGAAACACACAAACACACACGCCTAAACATAAACCCAATTATACACACACACAAAAAAAAACACAAACACACAAAAAACACGCAAACACACAAACACTTACACACAGCCTCATACATCAAGATTTCATTAATACTTGGGACAGGTGATCACCACCACCATAAAGGCATGATGGAAGACTCAATAGGAGGAGCGACGGCCCACGTTTGACATAATAGCGTCTGTAGAAGGAAAAATCCAAGGCGTTTCTCCCCAGCTTTGACTGTTATGGCAATCTTGTGGCTGTACAAATCAAAACAAACAAAAGGGAGGGCGGGACTGAGGTGAGAGGGAGGGGGGATGGGGTGAGGGATGCGGGGAGGCTGGGGAGAGGGAGAGAGGAGGAGGAGGAGATGGAGGAGGAGGAGGAGGAGGAGGAGGAGGAGGAGGAGGAGGAGGAGGAGGGGAGGAGGAGGAGGAGGAGGAGGAGGAGGAGGAGGAGGAGGAGGAGAAGAAGGAGGAGGAGGACAAGGGAGGGTAAAAGAAGGGTCGAGAAGAGGGAAGAAGAGATTGAGAAGGAGAAGTAGGGAAAAAAGAGGAAAAAGAGAAGGATGTCGACATGGAGACAAAAAAGAATAAGAGAAAAAAAAAGAGCGTGAAAAGCATCAAGAAGAAGAGAAGAGACGCGACGACGACGAGGACGAGGAAGAGGAAGGGCAGCGAAAAGAAGAGGTGAGGTAATGTGGCCACTCCAATGTTTGGGCTGAGAAGACGTCCCGGGGCCTATAAGTTTCCCCCAACACGCAAGAGCCGCATCTTGCACGCCGGGCCACGTCGGGGGGCGGGCGAGGCGAGAGGAACTGTGGGGGTGAGACAGGGCGAGGGGGACACGGAGGAGGGATGAAGGAGAGAGAAGGATAAAGGGGTGAGAGAGACGAGAGGAGGGATGAAGGAGAGAGAAGGATAAAGGGGTGAGAGAGACGAGAGGAGGGATGAAGGAGAGAGAAGGATAAAGGGGTGAGAGAGACGAGAGAAGAGAGAAGGATAAAGGGGTGAGAGAGACGAGAGGAGGGATGAAGGAGAGAGAAGGATAAAAGGGTGAGAGAGACGAGAGAAGAGAGAAGGATAAAGGGGTGAGAGAGACGAGAGGAGGGATGAAGGAGAGAGAAGGATAAAAGGGTGAGAGAGGAGAGAGAAGGATAAGGGGGTTAGAGAGACGACAGAACGAAAGAGATCGAGAGTAATATGGAGAGATACGAAGGAATAATAAGTACGTAGTGGGAAGTGGGAGGAAATAAGAGAAAGAAAAGAAGAGAAAAGTAAAGAAAAGAGAAAGTAAAGGAAAGAGGTGAGAGTGAGCAGAGGACGAAAGGGGTGGGAAGATAGGAGAAGGAAGAGAAGACAAGAAAAGGATCATATTGACAAGGAGAGAAAGGGAA
>NC_061846.1:21741402-21746402 GCF_019202785.1 Penaeus chinensis | reverse complement strand
ATATGCAAATGTATGTGTGTGTGTGTGTGTGTGTGTGTGTGTGTGTGTGTGTATGTGTGTGTGTGTGTGTGTGTGTGTGTGTGTGCATGTATAAGCACGTGCGAGTGTGTGTATAAATGTGTATATGCATGTATGTTTGTATGTATGTATGTATGTATGTATGTATGTATGTATGTATGTATGTATGTATGTATGTATGTATGTATGTATGTATGTATGTATGTATGTATATATGTATGTTGTATGTATGTATGCATGTATGTATGTATGTATGTATGTATGTATGTATGTATGTATGTATGTATGTATGTATGTATGTATGTATGTATGTATGTATGTATGTATGTATGTATGCATGTATGTATGTATGTATGCAGGCATGTACATACATACATCACATTTTCTTCTAACGATTTACAAAATCAGTCATACTGAATCCTGTGTACATACGTGTGTATGTACGCTGTAAATGTACAAACTTACGAACTTACGTTTCAACTGTGACGTTTTACTAAAGCGTTTCACATTTAGCTAAACTTTAGTTCCTACAAAGTTCGGACGTAAGTTTTATGCACATTTTTTTTATATTTTTCTCTATGTGAGTTTTTTTTTTTCATTATAAGTCTTAAGGTTTGAAGATGTGCTCTAAGTGCAATGTGGTTTTACCTGTAGCGTCCCTATGTAATTTATCGCAATGTAGTACAAACTATTTACTACAGTGTAATTAGGAAATACTCGTAAGCACGTGTGATCGAAGGAAATAAAGATGTTATTCGTTATCAACATATCCACTGTTCTGGTTAACTTTAATCATTACGGTAAAACATTTTTGTAATAGCTTAAGAACAAGGGTCTTGGTTAGCGCTTGTTGATAAATGAATAGAAATAATTAGTGTTTTGTTATGTGTTGATACAATTATACATGTCCACCTTTATCATATTCCTAAATAATCCTAAATCTGTTTCCAAAACACTACAAGAATCACAAGAATCCTTCAAAACTATTTTTCTCCCTTTGTGATGTCACAGATTACCTCTCACGATGGCCAAGGATCCTCAGGAGCACCCGCAGAAGAATCCTCGAGAGATCCTACCCGAGCATTCTTCCAGCGCCTCAGGGGATGAGGATCTGAGACCAGACAAGTCCCAGAGGTAATATCCAAAAGCAAAAAAAAAAAAAAAAAGGGTCTCCCACAGGTCCCTTGGATAAAGGATATAAACGTCCTTCGCATATATCAGAAGGATGCCTATAGGGATGTCGTAGGAGTGAATGGGAAGTGGGGGGGGGGGAGGCCTGAACTTCCCTCAGCAGACTTGGGTGAAGGGGAGAGGCAGGGAGGGAAGAGGGAGGGAGTTGAAGAGGGAAGGAAGGTGAGGGAGAGGAGGAGAAGAGAGAGACAGAGAAAGGAAGGGAGGAGAGGGACATCCGTACTTCCGTACGTCCGTCCCGTCCGTCCGTCTCCCTTTCCCTCCCTACATCCTCCACCCCCTTCCCCCCCTACCCCTGCCCCCAACCCCCCAGCCCCCTCGGCCGATGCCAGCGCGCACACAGAAAGCGTTTACTCACCTTGGAATCCGGCTGTTTACATTGATGCCACATGAAAAGAGAGAAATAATCACATTACAAAATGGTTTGGCGGGGTGACGGTTAGATAGGAGGGGGGGACGGGGTGAGAGAGAGGGGGGGGAGAAAGAGAGAGAGAGGGGGGGGGAGGGAGGGGGGATAATTGAAAAAAATAATAATAATGCTGCCTTAAGACTAACTACTTTAACTATCGCAACTCTGATGGCTCTAAAAAAAAAAAAATATTATTTCTCGTTTTAGTTAAATGGGATAAACACAGGTGGAGGGAAAATAGGACCTTTTAAGCCCGACATGCTGCTAGACGCGTACAGAATGCTGAAAAATCAAGAAATTATGTGTTGCACAAAGAAGCGAAAGGGGGGGAAGTGAGGGGGAGGGGGCAGATGGAGTGTGGGGGGGGGGGGTTAAGGACGTCTACTTGCAACGTAACACATACACAGACACACACACACACACACACACACACACACACACACACACACGCACACACACACACACAAACACACACGTCACAGTAAGGGAGCACATGAAACGTACAATCACACACACACACGCAAATACTTACACACCCGCCAGTACTTACACACAAAAAAACAAACAAACAGAGATATGCTCTTCGTGTCGGAATGAACAAAACAAAAATATCGATAAAAGCGTCTCCAACGACAGCTATTGCCGTTATGTTATGCCATTTGCTAGGTTGATGTGTTTACTGTCTGTCTGTCTGTCTGTTTGTCTTGTCTATCGGCCTGTCTATCGAACGACCGCAACTCTTTTCTTCCTTTCTTTTTCCTTCTCTCCTTTGCTTACGATCTCCGCGATGTCACGATGACGCGATACCTCCCGTCCGCAGTCCGTACGCAGGTCGGGAAGTATGATCCGTTCGCACCTGTCCCAACAACCCCTCGGGGAGAAGGCGATTGCTCACACCAGCCCGCGAGGTCGTCCTAATCCACGGAAGTTACAGGCGCGTCTGACGTACATACATACACGCGTTCACGTACACACAGATACATACACACATAGACATATACATTTACACGCACATACACACACACAAACACACACATTCTCCCCCCCTCCCCCTCTCTCTCTCTCTCTCTCTCTCTCTCTCTCTCTCTCTCTCTCTCTCTCTCTCTCTCTCTCTCTCTCTCTCTCAGTAACCGGCGTACACATCAGAAGCGTAACAAACAATCAGTGTCGAATGCGCGAAATCGTATTTAGACGTAAAGCAATTATCCCTTGAGGGGGAGGGGGGGAGGGGGGTCGACACCTTTGCCTTTCCTCTCGGGACCACTAAGGAGGGGGGGGGGGGGAGGGAGGGAGGGAGGGAGGGAGGGAGGGAGGGAGGGAGGGAGGGAGGGAGGGAGGGGGAGAGGGAGGGAGGGAGGGAGGGCGGAGGGGAAGAGGGGAAAGGGGATAAGAAAGATAGTGGGGAAACAACAGAAGGAGGAGGAGAAAGAGGGAAAGACGGGAAGAAGGAAAAGGGGAGAAACAGAGGAAGTGAGGAAACGAAAAAAAGGGAGGGGGAAGGGGGGAGAGAAGACAAAGAGAGGGAGGAAGGAGGTCAAAAGAAAGTAGAAAACGTGAATGGTAGAGGAGCAAGGAACGGGAGAGAGAGAGAGACAAGAGAGAAAGGGAGGACCAGGGAGGAAACAAAGAGGAAAACGGCAGAGGACGAATGGCAGGGAGGGAGGGTAGACAAACGAATGCAAATGAGGGCAAAGAAGAGAACAAGAGGGGAAAAGAAAAGGAAAGCTAGAAAGAGGAAGGGGAATATTAAAGCGGAGTGGTGGAGGGAAGAGAGGGAGAGGGAGAGAAATGAAGCAGAGGAAAGGAGAGCCAGGAGGAGGGAGGGGCAGCGGAGGGTCGCGGAAGGGGAACGCCAGGGCGCGATGGAGGGCAGGCGAGGGAGGGAAGGACGGCGCCCCCTGGAGGGCTGGGGCGCAGGGAGGGCCGCCCGGGGACAGGCAGGGAGGGCGGGGTGCGGGCGGGGGCTCAGTTGGCTGCCACAGGCCCCTGATATTGCCCTGGGCTATTTCTTCCCCTTAAGCGTCCCCTGGGGGCCTCCTGGTCAGTCCGCGCCGAGGGGAGGAGGCCCACAAAACCCCTCACTCACTATTTTCACGCCCTAGACGCCAAAATTAACAGGTAAGCGGTTGCCTCCCCTCGCTGCCTCTCTCGCTCGCTCGCCCGCTGCTGTTACGGCCTCGCGCGCGCGCGCCAGCACCTCGGGCTCTGGATTCGCTCTTTTAACTCTTTCCTTTTTTCTCTTTCTCCTCGCTCTCCTTATTCATCCCCCCTTCTCGAAGGGACTCTTCTTTCTGCCTCCATAATAGTCTCTCTCTCTCTCTCTCTCTCTCTCTCTCTCTCTCTCTCTCTCTCTCTCTCTCTCTCTCTCTCTCTCTCTCTCTCTCTCTCTCTTCGACCCTATTACTTGCTCTCCAAGCCACTTGCTTCCTTGTCTATCCATCTCTTCATTATCAGTCCACATCTCTCTTCTCTATTCCCATCTCCGTCTTCTCCCTCGTCTGTCTCTCTTATTTAGCGCAATAATTCCATGTCTATCGGTAGTGAAAGTGGGATGAAGAGGGAGTGGGAGAAGAGGGAGGAAGGGGAGAAGAAGGGAGGGAAGAGGGAGGATGCGAGGAGAGGAGGGGGGGGGGGGAGGAGGGACGGAACTGAGAGGATGCAAGGAGAGGAGGGAAAGAGGGGGAGGAGGGGGTGGGATCAGGGAGGAAAGGGGGAGGAGGGAGGAGGGAGGAGGAGAGGGGCAGGAGGGAGGAGGGAGGAGGAAGGAGGGGAGGGAAAGGAGAGAGGGAAGGGGGAGGAGGAGAGGCGGGGGTCACGATGATACTTTGTGGACACTTCTTTTTGTGACAAAGTAGAGACGAGGTCACATGGGGGGGAGGGGAAAGGAGAAGGGGAGAGGGAGGGACATGAAAGGGGGGGAGAGGCAAAGAAGGGGGAGGGGCATGGGAAGGGGCAGGGGCAAGAGGGAGGAGGAGGAGCTTCGTGGCATCGAGCTGATTTTATTGGTGGAGGAGAGGAAGGTAAGAGGGGAAGGGGGAGGAGAGAAGGGAAGGGGAGAGGGGGAGGAGAGAAGGGCAGGGAGGAGGAGGGAAGGGATAAAAGCGAAGAATGCAAAGAAGCAAGACAGATGTTTAAAAGCAGAAGAAAGTAGGGAAGAAAGGAGCGCAGGACGAAGACAGATGAAGGAAGAGAAAGAGAAAGAAAGAAGAGAAAAAAACGAAAATAAGAAAAGTATAAAAAGAAAAACACAAAGCCAAGAAATCGAGAAAAAAAAACGAAAAGAAAAGAAGGGAACTGCGACATAACGAACGGTAGACAAAAGGAAAAAGGGGATAGAAAGGAGAGAGGAGAAAGGAGGAGGAGGAGGAGGAGGAGGAGGAGG
>NC_061846.1:21726402-21738902 GCF_019202785.1 Penaeus chinensis | reverse complement strand
CGAATAGGAATTATGCTTCTATTTCTCAGAGGCAAATTACGGAAGCGTTTACGAGCGCTAAGTCCCGCGTATCTGCCGGAGGAGGAGATAATACTACCAAGAGGCGTCGCTGAAGTCATTCTCTGACGAATCAAAGCTTACTTCTTCCTTAATTTTGTTACATAATACCAATACCATAATCACAATCAACCGTTTAGATAAAGCAAATGCATGTCTATAATTTCCCCGGCCCTGCGTAATACATCGCACTCGCGGGCGGCCTCCCTCGCGCTGCAGCCGAGACGCCCCGCGACTTCAGTGAGACTATTTGTCGAAACGGGTAATTTGTGCGGCCGCCGGAGGCCCTCACGCGACGCCCTTCCCACGGCCGGGCCATTCCGTCGGCGGCGGCCCTAGTTACTTAGTTTATGGCCTAACAGATTAGTTTTGACCGGCCGATTTGTCCGGCGCGGCCACTTGCGCCGCTAATGGCTTGATGGTTTACTTGTGGCCAAAGGCTTTTGTCTGAGTGAGTTTATGCTTCGGGTTCGGCGGTTTATTCGTGACGGGATAATCCGGCTGCATCCAGCGGCGGCGGAGTGATGCGATGATCTCTCAATAATATGTCCGCATCCCCATGGCCAACGTCCGCAGGTACGTAAGCTGTCCGCACTTACGCGAGAAGAGGTAGTGTGTGATGGCCAATGTCGGCGCCTATGACTGCCCCGGGAGGTCCATGACCCGGCATTCGCCCACAATTTATGGCCATAATTACTGAATAAAAATGGTGGCCGTTTTTGAACGGGTTTCCCGCGTAAATCAAAGCGGCGTCGTTACTTTTGGCGCGTTTAATCGGCGGGTCGCAGCGGGGTGGCGGGAACCCGGCCGGAGCACCACCCGACCCGCCAACCAATCACCGGGGGTGGCCCGCGCGGACTGTGACGTCACCGAACGCCAGCCAATACCGGGGGAGCTTCGGCCCAACCGTCAGGGAAGCCAAGGCTGTGATTGGTGGAGACTCCGAGGGGTGGCTCGCCGGGGCAGCCGGAGCCTCCGCCCGTCTCCAGGAGGAGCACCTGTCGGCGTCCCTCGCGCGGCCGCCACGAGCCTGCATACTTCATGTAACTACTCCAAGTAATTATTCAATTATCATCCAGGCGGGTCTCGGGCCTCTTCACGCTCGTCCAGCGGCCATTACAGTAAATATAATGGGCTCGGGCATCGCGAATGGCAGGGCCTGGCATGGCCGCGGGCGCAAACGCAATTTGCGAAGGTGCCTCGCCCGCCGCCGCCGCCTCCTCCTCCTCCTCCTCCTCCTTCTCGCCGCCCTCGCCACAATATCATATCACGATAACCTTTGATAAACCTCTGATTAAGTCACTCGGCCGCCGCGCTCTCCCCGCTTGAGTGACTTCGGCAAGAACCCGGGCGATCTATATCACATTTTTCCCTTCTCCCCCTTTCGATAGACGACAAAAAAACATTCTCTGTCTCTCCAACAACGCCGCTCATTTGGGTTTGTTTCCCTTCGTTCGCGCTCTAAAAGCAAACGCGGGAGTTGGAGACAGGAATGATAAGAACAAGACGAAGAAAGGAAATGAAAGCAGAGACAGGAAATGCAATCCAAGTCCCTTCCTCCCTCCCCTCCTTCTCTCCCTCCCTCCCTCCTTCCCTCGCTCCCTCTCTCTCTCTCTCTCTCTCTCTCTCTCTCTCTCTCTCTCTCTCTCTCTCTCTCTCTCTCTCTCTCTCTCTCTCTCTCTCTAACTCTCTCTCTCTCTAACTCTCTCTCTCTCTCTCTCTCTCTCTCTCTCTCTCTCTCTCTCTCTCTCTCTCTCTCTCTCTCTCTCTCTCTCTCTCTCTCTCTCTCTCTCTCTCTCTCTCTCTCTCTCTCTCTCTCTCTCTCTCTCTCTCTCTCTCTCTGTCTCTCTCTGTCTCTCTCTCTCTCTCTCTCTGCATAACCGGGATTGATTTAGACTGGCTAAAAAATCCCAGATGCGTACCGTACGTCTCCGCAGCTCTCACTCCCTGTCCGCAGCGTGAACACCGCAAGACCCCGTCATCCTTATATAATCCAGAACTTTATATTCGAAGAGTAAAAAAAATATAATTTAATTCCACGGCTTCTGTTGATTATAACGCGCATTACGCTTGATCGATCGTCACTTATTTGACGCCACGCACGGTGAGAAAATCGTCACATAATCGACGTTAAATAGAGGGAATAAACTACGAGATACATGCTACGATGAAGACGTCAATGGCTAAATGTTACCCCGCAGGTCCCTCACTTCCAAAAATTAGTACTTCACACAGAACGAACATCACGCTTTTAAGACAAACACACAGCGAGAACAGAGGAGAAAATCCTAATACGTCACACCCGACATAACAAAACATGACGCAGATGACAAAACAGACGTCACGCAAATACGTCGTCGCGTCTACGAAGAGAAGGAATACTAATAAGAGGGAAATAGATGTCACATGTTACCCCCCCCCCCCCCCTCCGAGACAGAGCGAGGGATGGCGAGATAGAGCGAGGGATGGCGAGATAGAGCGAGAAACGGCGAGACAGAGCGAGAAACGGCGAGACAGAGTAAGGGATGGCGAGATAGAGCGAGGAACAGTTCGACAGAGCGAGACACGGCGAGACAGAGCTAGGAACAGTGAGGCAGAGCGACAAAAGACAAGAGAAAGTGAGAAAAAAAGAAGAAAAGGCCAGAAATATCGAGACAGAACGAGAAACGGCGGATAAAGCGAGAAACGGCTAGACAATGTAAAAAAGAGACACATAGCGAAAAACGGCACGAATGACCGAGAAACGACGAGAAAAGGCGAGAAAACGAGAAACAGCGAGAACAAGCGAAAAACAACGAGACAGAGCGAGAAACAGGGAGACAACAAGAACCAGAGAGACATAGCGAGAAACAGCGAGAAACAACGAGAAACAACGAGAAACAACGAGACAGAGCGAGAAACAGCGAGACAGAGCGAGAAACAGCGAGACAGAGCGAAAAACAAAAAGTCAGAGCGAGAAACGAGACAGAGAGAGAAACGAGACAGAGCGAGAAAAGGCGAGACAGCGCGAGAAGGCCTAAGCGAAGGCGGTGACACAGAACAGGTAATTTCCCTTTCCCTTCCCCCATAATCTGCTGTAAATGTATGATTAAAGACTCCCAGGACATCGCTCCTTTCTGATTTCTCTCCCTCTCCCCCTTTCTTCACACCTTTTTCCCCCTCTCTTTATCCTTTTCCTCCCCCTTTTCCTATTATTTCTTATCATTATTCGTCTTCTTCTTTTTCTTCTTTTTCTTCTTATCTCTCTCGTCGTTCACTTTCCCCGTCTCTCGAATTTCTTCAGTTTACGCTACGATCTCAAGTCTTACTTATTCATAATATTCATCTCTTAAAAATATATAAACAAAAAAAAATCTTTCTTTGTTTCCAGATTCTTCGAGTCGCTAGTCGATGTTCTGTCCAGCCGTTCAAGTGTGAGAGTGTTCAACCTGTTCATTCAAGAGTACGAGAATTTCTTCGTGTTCGCTAAAGTGCTGCGTCCGTTGGTTCAAGTGTCACAGCGTTCTTGTCTGTGTTCAAGTGTGTGAGTGTTCAGCCTGACTATTCAAGTGTTCTCTGTCTTTGCGCTCAAGTGTTCTACTCGTTCAAGTGTTCAGGTGTTCTCCGTCGGTCTGTTCAAGTGTTCTCAACCTGTCGTTCAAGTGCTCTTCCTGTTCGTTCAGAATTTCGGCCTATTCACTCATGTATTCAAGTGTTGTCTGTGTGTTCAAGTGTTCCTTCGAGTGTTCTTTATCTTTATCAAGTGTTCTGCTTGCTGTTTTTTAAGTGTTCGCCTTGTTCATTCAAGTGTTCTGCCTGTTGGTTTTAAGCATTCGTCCCGTTCTTTCGAGTGTTCATGTGTTCTCTGTTCGTTCAAGTGTTCATGCTTTCTTGTCATGTTCAGCTGTCATGTCATAGCAGCTAACTCGTCTCGCGAGTCACATAACCACGGGAAGAAAGAGAATAAAAGAAAAAAAGAGAAGAAAAGAAAACAGTTATGATCTTCCGTCACGCTTGCTTTATCTCGCGAAAAGAGGGAATAGAAAAGGAGAATAATTGAAGGGAGATAAGAAGAGAGAGAGAGAGAGAGAGAGAGAGAGAGAGAGAGAGAGAGAGAGAGAGAGAGAGAGAGAGAGAGAGAGATTATATGGAAGCAAGGGCGAACGGAAAAGGGAAGAACGGAATATGAAGGAAGGAAGAGAGAGAAGAGGAAAAGCGGAGAGTAATATGGTAGGGAGGGAGAGAGGAAGAAGAGAGGAACGCGATATATAAAGAGAGAATAGAAGACAATAGGATAACAAAATAGGATAGAAGAATTAAATGGATGAAAAGGAAGAGGAAAATAATACAAGGACTTAGATAAAGAGTGAAAATGTGAAAACAAAAATAATAACAGAAGATTTAATAACTCGAGAATTATATCTGACTCAGAGCCACAGGAAATATGCGTTGATAAGAAAATACAACCATATTCATAATAATACTAATAAATATAATAATAATAATGACAATAATAACAATAATAATGACAATGATAATAATTATTATAATAATAGCAATAATAACAGTAATAATAATCATAACAACAGCAATAATGATAATAATATTTACAATGGCAATAGTAATGATAATGATAACAGCTATATAATAATCAATAATAACAACAATCGCAGTCTCGAATGAATATAATCTCTTGGAGCTAAAACTCGCCCTTCCCGCCGGCGAATTATCACGAACTCGAGAGAGAAATTTCGCCGTCGTAGGAATGGTCTGGTTTTCGAGAGGCGTTCGCGAGTCCCGGCCTGTCTCCTCGGAGGGTAGATAAATAAACAAAAACATTCCTTTCCACGGGGCGGCGTCATGGCGTGTAATCGGCCATTACTGTGTAATATTAAGACTTCGGAACACGAGGGTGGAAGAGGGAGAGAGAGAAGGGGGAGGAGTGGGAGAAGGAGAGGAACAAAGATAGATAGAATGTAAGAGAGTAAGTAAAAGGGTTATAGAGAGACTCAGAGAGAGAGAGAGAGAGAGAGAGAGAGAGAGAGAGAGAGAGAGAGAGAGAGAGAGAGAGAGAGAGACGCCTTTCCCCACCACAGTTTCGTACCCTTCCGCCTCGTGGCTATTCCTGCCGTTGCCCCGTCATTCGGCAAGCCCCTGCCCGTCCGCCGCGACCGCTTCTTCGGTCCTCCTTCGTGAGCGCCTGGCCCCGGCAACGGAAGGAAACTCAAGAGCGCTTGGGGTGCCGTGGCCGCTTGTGTCGGCGTGCGTGATTGGCTAATTAGGCAGTGGAACTCAGCGATCGCCCAAATCCCTTAAGCGTGAAAATCAGCGGCCGCAGCGGCGTGACTCTCGCGACCGACGGCAGAGCGGCAAGAAATGCAACAAGAAGCGGCGGCGGGCGGGAGCGCTTCCGAGGCGGCCGCTGATGCCAATGTACTCTCCCAAGACGCCCGCTTCGATATCCGATGCCGCTGATTGGTTAGCGATCGGAGACAATCAACCAATCAGCAACTCTAATGAGTACCAACAGCCAATCAGCAGCTTTCGCAACGACGCCGAGCTTACGTGCTCTGGAAAAAAACAGAAAGGAATCCGAACGCGTCCCTCGACCCAAGCGCAAGAGCGAACCGCCGGCGACGCGAACTAATCCAGTGAAAAGGCATTAATTCGCGGGCTTGAGGATCGCGTGCGGCGCTCGGGCGTGACCTAATGATAAACGCGGCCGCAATTTCGAGAAAAGTCGAGTGCGCGCCGGCCCGTGTCCATCGCGACTCCGCCCTCGGCAAATATAATTATTTCGGATGATACAAACTGTCGCCTGTTGCGGCTCGGCCTTGCTCGTCCTGCCTTGGGTATTTTCACCAAGCGAGTTGCTCTCGGTGTTGATAAGCCTGTGAGGATAACTCGGCGAATGTCAAGTATTTTAATTTTTCCCGCGAGTTCTTACCTATATTTAATAACCTTATATTTCATGATAATCTTTATTCTGATCATCAACTATTCCGTCTATACTTTTGTCCCTTGCCCTTCCTTTCACGCGGATCCTGTGAATAATCTCTCCAGACGAAGAAACAGTTCTAATAGTTCTATTTTTTTTTTTCTCTATTTTGTTTTATTCAAGAAAATCCTTTCTCGACCCGGAACTTAGAGCCAGACCAGATTTCGAGTCGCCAGCCTTCACAGCGGCCGGCGAGGACGAGTCAGTCACGAGTCAGTTACCTGCTCCATAACCTGACCACTTCCGTCTCCCGCTATGAGACACGCACACATACATGCTTACATATTTACGTACACACATACATACATATGCACAATTGTATATATATATGTGTGTGTGTGTGTGTGTGTGTGTGCACGCAGTATTTTTCTTTATTTCTTTCTTTTTCTCTTTCTTTCACGATCTCCTTTCTCTCTCTCTCTCTCTCTCTCCCTCTCTCTCTCCTTGTTTCTCACTTGCACACACACACACACAAGCATGCACGTTACTACGCCCCTCCCCCCCACACGCGCTGCCTCCCGTAGGCGAATTCCATAGTCACAAGGTCTTGTCAATCAGGTGTCAATTGAAATTAATTATGACACTGGCGCGGAAGCATAGTGTATTAATTATATGAGAAGTGTCAGGGGAAATTCCTAGGAATGATTGTTGATTGGATGACGGAGGCGCGGTATCGGGGAGCGGCGGTGGCGGCTGGGGAGCGGTATTCACAGATTGCTAGATGAAGCGGTCGGCGGCGTAGCGGCGTAGCGGCGGAGAGCGGGTAGTTACGACGGTTGTAGGTTCCGGTTCGGCGCTAATGAGCTGGTAATTAGCGGTAGTAAGCGGAAGGGGAGAGGTGGTGGTAGCGATGCGATGTAGCGGTGTAGCGGCGAAGAGAGCGCTAGGGGTTGTAGTCTCCGATGTTGCGTTAATGATATGGTAGTTAGCCGTAGTTACCGGAAGGAGAAATATGGTAGTTACGGCGACGGAGCGGCAGTTAATGAGGAGCGGTAGTTATTTTAGTCAGGCGAGGGGAGGGAGGGCGTGTGTGTGTGTGTGTAAACGAGAATTTCAGTGGTTTTAAGAAGCAGTAATCGCTAGCTGCTAGAAGTTATGTTAGCGAAAAGTCGATGCTAGCGGCAGCGCTGATGAGAACTTTTAGAGATGGCGATGGCGGCGTTATCTGTAGCGGCAACGTAAAGAAATCGGTGTAGCGGTTGTAGCTGCATTAGCGATTAGCGCTGGAGGTTAGCGGAAGTAGAAGACGGTGGAGCAGCAAACCCCTACCGTTTTTGCGGCACGACGCTTCCCTTCCCTGGCGACGCAGAAGAACACGGCGAAAGCAGGAAGCAATAGAAATAGCAAGACCTACTGATGATAAGCTTATAGCAGCATCAATCATCCAAGCATTTATAGTTACTCAAACAACTTTTCATGAATGGCGGCGACATTGAGCGGCGGCCAAGGCGGCAGCGACGGCGACGGCGGCGAAGAGGAAGGCAGACGGGACTCGGAATTCCCCGCCGGCGAGAAGGAACATCAGCCACAGCAGCATACGCCAAGCCAGTTGTAGTAGCGGTTGTAGCGGCGATCCTGGCGTCCCGTGGCGTTTTTAGGGAGGCCATGGGGGGGAAGGGAGGCGGAAGGGGGGAGGGGAGGGAGGTCGTGTTGACTCAATATCGGCTTATCAGTGATGTGTGGCGTCATGTCCATCACGTCAACGCAGCGATGATACGTGTCACTCTACTCCACGCCCGCACGCCCGCCCGCACGCCGCCTACGAGCCTATTCTCCAGGCAATTCGCAGGAAATCCCTAAAACGTATTCACATAACACGACCAAGCATCCCTAGCCAGAACACCCTTGGCCCTTTGAAGCCCGTCCTTAAAACGACGACCCACGCGACGGCCACGAACCTATGTCGTATCACGCCCAAGCCGCTCAACATCGGGGAACAATGTAACACACGCTGAACATACCACTGAACAAGTGAACAAAACCTGGCGGGGAAAACAGTAGGTAAAGCGCTGTGTTACGGAGACACTCGATCACAGTCTCACAATACATTCACCATACAATTTTCCCTTTTTAGGGGCAATAAAGGTATAAACACACGGGAGAAGATGCTTCTTATAAAAAGGTGAACAAGCCATCACAAAACCACACGGGGACACAAAAGCGAGCGAGCGAGAGAGATATAAAAAGGAGAGAAGCGTGGAAGGGAGGAAGAGAGGCGCTAGAGTGCACACTAAAGCTAAAGAACAAACAGAAAGAACACCGACACACATAATACCATTCACAGATCGAAGGAGAATAAGCGGAACACTACGAAAGGCGAGTAATACGCCCGGAAACACGCGAGTCCGGACGGCGGTCGCGGGAACGGCGCCCGTGAGCGGTGACATCGCCGCCGCCGGAGGAGCCCGCCGCGAAGTCCCCCTCACGCCGTTCGCCAGGCGATTCGGCCGACGGGACTCCTGCGGGCAGTCGGAGGCATCCCTGGGCCGTCGATCTCACGCCCTTTCGGCGATAAGGAAGGGCGGCGACCGAGAGAAAACAGGCGACGGCGGTGGGCGCGGGCGGCACCTCGACCCGCGAGTCCTCCGGCGCCAAGACTCGCTGATGTGCTTTTCTTCGGCGAATTTTCTACCTGTTTTGTTTTTTAACCCTTTTCCTTCGCCCACAGACGGAGAGGAGGAGAGGAGGAAAGGAGGACGCGGGAAAAAAGAGACGCTAGGTGAATTTACACCGCCGCAATCATTCGTTATCGCTGAGTTACGATAACGAATGCATCAAATTCTAATAACTGATTCTAACAATGAATTTTTTTCCCCGTTACTGGCCTTCTCAGTCGTGACTCTCCGTAAAGTTATATTTCCTCTGTGATTCTTTTCCCCATCTGTTTTGACTCTCCTTAATATCATGTCCTGTTTATAGTTACTCTCCCTATCCGTGGAATCGCTCTATCCTGACTCTGCTTGGTATTAAGTCCCATTCTTTTGTTCTTTTCCCTATCAAAGGACTGGTTGTTCCTGACTTGTTATCATACCACCCTTTGCTCCGTTCGTTTTCTTCATCGTTGGATTGCCCTATCTTGACTCTACGTAACGCAATGTCCCCTTTTGCTTCGCTGCCTTAGCGCCGAACTTCTCTATCTACTCTAACTACTCTATCCCAACTCTACTTCTGTTTTCTTTTGACTCTACTTAGTGTCTTTTCGCCTCCTTTCATCTTCTTATTAGTACCCCGACTCTACACAATACTGTACTTTCCCAGTGATTCTACATAACCTATACCTTCTCGTTGTATGTAAGGAAATCAACTTCTGAGATTTGTTATCAACATTGCAAAACCATTTGGAAGCTGGCGTTGACATCAAGGCATCAAATTCACGGTAGTTACATTTGTTTGGTATCACGTGACTCTGCAACATATGCGCCAGAAGATGGCATCATTTACTGCCCTTTTTGTTTACTATTTTCTTCTTCAATTTTCCTAATACGTCAATGCTATATTCATTTCGCTGTACTTTTTTTTTCAATCCGCGCATCTATCGACTTCCCTCCCTCATTGATTCACCTTCTCTGCTACTTCCATTTTCGCATCTGAGTGTATTATGTTATTTTTCGGCTTCGTTTCTTTACTTCTCTCTCCCATTCCCTTACCTATCTATATATCCTTCTTTATTTCTCGCTTCTCTGTTCTTCTGATTTATTTTATTTTCCTCTTCTTACCATTAATTTTATTATATTTATTGTCTTTATGATACTCCTTATTATCATTATAATTGTCATCATTGTTGCTGCTATCATTATCATTAATCTTCACCATCATCATTATCTCAATATCATCATCATTACTATTACTATATCCATCATCATCATCATTCATATCCTTTCTCTCTCTCTGTCTTTCCTCCCCATTTCCTCCTCCTCCTCCTCCTCCTCCTCCTCCTCCTCCTCCTCCTCCTCCTCCTCCTCCTCCTCCTCCTCCTCCTCCTCCTCCCTCTCCTCCTCCCTCTCCTCCTCCCTCTCCTCCTCCCTCTCCTCCTCCCTCTCCTCCTCCTCCTCCTCCTCCTCCTCCTTCCTCCTCCTCCCTCTCCTCCTCCCTCTCCTCCTCCCTCTCCTCCTCCCTCTCCTCCTCCCTCTCCTCCTCCTCCTCCTCCTCCTCCTCCTTCCTCCTTCTCCTCCTCCTCCTCCTCCTCCTCCCTCTCCTCCTCCTCCTTCTTCTCCTCCTCCTCCTCCTCCTCCCCCCCTCTTCCTCCTCCTCCTCTTCCTCCTCCTCCTCCTCCTCCTTCTTCTTCTCCTCCTCCCCCCCTCTTCCTCCTCCTCCTCCTCCTCCTCCTCCTCCTCCTCCTCCTCCTCCTCCTCCTCCTCCTCCTCCTCCTCCTCCTCCTCCTTCCTAATCATCATCATCTCCCTGACTCGCGCCTCAACCCACGGCTGGCCAGAACACCACAGCCTTCGTTGGAGTCCGCAACACAACTCCAATTTCAGTCTGGGGTGTGCTGTGTGACGTCGAGGGAGGAGGTGAGGGTGAGGGGAGAAAAAGACGGAGGGAGGGAGGGAGGGAGGGAGGAGGTGAGGGTGAAGGGAGAGAATGATGAAGGGAGGGAGGGAGGGAGGTGAGGGCGAAGGGAGAGAGAGAGGGGGAAAGGGAGGGGAGGGGTGGGAGGATGTGAGGACGAAGGCAGAGAGAGATGGGGGAAGAAGGGAGGGAGGGAGAGAGAGAGAGAGAGAGAGAGAGAGAGAGAGAGAGAGAGAGAGAGAATGGGACATTTCACCTCCACTCGAATAGCTACACAAACACATACGCACACCCACACACATCCCCCCCTTTTCCCCTTACAATCTTACACCCTCCCCCCCTTGCCCCCTCACCCCCTCTCCCTCTGCCCTCCTTCTGGACAGGAATATATGACAGGGTTGCGACAGGTTGTCCTGCCTAGAGGGAGGGGAAAGGGAGGGAGTAAGGGGAGGGAGGGAGGGGTTAAGGAGGGTCAGTTAGGAGGGAAGGAGCAGAAGGGAAAGGAGGGAGAGGAGGGGAAAGAAGGGAGGAGAGGGAGAAGGTAGGTATTCACAACAAGGGGGGGAAGGGAGAGGAGCTAGGGTCAGGGGAAGGGGCGGGGGTGGGGGGTATGGTCAGGGAGAGCGGAGGGGACACAGAAAGTGGTGAGAGGAGGGGAAAGCGAGAGCAGGTAGAGGGGAAATTATACTCCCTTGACACGTAGAGACGCCGAGGTTGCGCCAAGTATGGGAGTTGCGTAGGTGAGGAGGAACATTGCACAAAAAAAAGTAGGGTTGCAACTTCACCCTCGACGATAGCCCTTCCGCAAGCACGCTAAAAATAAAAGCAATTTTGAGGGTCTGTCTGCACTCTACCTCCGGCGATCGGGCATGGCGAATTTGGGGCACGTCTTTGCCTGGCTTTTCTCTGTATTACTCTCTATTTCCTACCTTCCTCCATTCGTGACTTTTATATAAAACTTTCCGAATGTATATCATCTCCTATTCTTCTTCTTCTTCTTCTTCTTCTTCTTCTTCTTCTTCTTCTTCTTCTTCTTCTTCTTCTTCTTCTTCTTCTTCATTTTCCTATTCCTCTTTCTCTTTCGTTCATTTCTTATTTCTCTGTTTCATTCTTCCTCCTCATTCTAAACTTATAAATTAATAGTTCAGATTAATCTCATGAATAACACCGGTTTTTAGAGTATAAGATAACTCTAATAACAAATAAATTGAAAATAAACTATTTCTTATTCTTCTATCTTTATTTACCTTAAATAGATAAATATTACAACGAGCAGATATCAGTAAATCAGTAGATTAAATTTCGTTACTCTATAATGATCCTCACCTCGAATAAACCAACACCTCAAATGAATATAATTTACTAGATCAGATAACCCGATTTTCAAAGAGATAAGTTATCTTTCCCACGAGATAAAATAGGACGTTATCTCTCGCAGCCTCCCGTCGGCCCGGCTGCTGTCCGCCATCTTGGATCCTCTTTGCACTTCACGCTCCTCCCTCCCCTCTCTTTCTCTCTCTCTCTCTCTCTCTCTCTCTTTCTAAATTATCTTTCTCTTTCTCCATCTCTTCCTTATTATGTCTTATCCCTATTCTCCTTGTTGTTGTTTTTTTGTTGTTGTTATTACTGTTTTAGGGGTTTATATTTATCCTATGTTGTTATTTTTCTTGTTTTCTCTCTACCCCCTTTTCTCTTTCTTACCCTCTTTTTCTTATTATGATTCTCATTTCATTGTTATTGTTATTATATTTATCGTTATTCGAATTGCTATTTGGCTTTCCTATTTTCACTTTTACTCAGGATCTCATCTCTTCCTTCCTCACTCTCTCTTCCCTTTCTTTTTCAGCTTTATTATCGTTTTGACATATATTACTGTTTCCGCAATTTTCTTTGTCTTTCTTATATATTTTTTAATCTTACCTAAAGCCTCCTGTTATCTCTGATCTTTCTGCCTCTT
>NC_061846.1:21711402-21718902 GCF_019202785.1 Penaeus chinensis | reverse complement strand
ATATGTACATTTTAGTTATTTAGTGAGGAATGGGAAGGGAGGAGGAGTTAGTCAAGAAAACCTCAAAAAACCTTACTTAGAATATGTACATTTTAGTTATTTAGTGAGGAATGGGAAGGGAGGAGGGCGGAAGGGGAATTAGTCAAGAAACCTTAAGAAATTAGCACTCGAAATAATTTTTAAAAATATATATCACAGGACACTTATAATATGTACATCTTAATCACAGGCATATGAGGAACGGGATGAGGGGGTCCTTAGGGGGACACCAAGAAATCCCACAGGACACTTCTTATTTGTGCGTTATAGTAACCCCTACTTAAAAAAAAAGAGTGGGAGGTGGGGTGATCAGAAATCTCACAGTACTTATAACGCATAATACATGACAGTTATTGCCACATACGGTGGAAGAGGAGGATCATTAATACTCTTCAAAAATTTCGTAATACACACATAACGCATAATGTATACTTTATAGCTATACCCATCCAGGAGGGAGAAGGGGGGGAAGAGTAGAAAGGGGGGGTGCCATTAGTACTCACGTGATTCTCATAATACATTTGGAATACATCATACAGCATGCATACATTATTTGTTCTCATAGGATATTCACTGTTATTAGCACATTATCACCAACACCACATAGCTATATTCATGGGGAGAAGGAGAAGGGGGGGGAGGGGGTAGAAGGTAGCATTATTAATTTCTCATGGTAGCATTGTCATGGTGCTAATTTTCTCATGGTAGTATTACTTGTACTCTCATGAATTCTCGCTCTGTACTAATATACTGCCTTTGAACTGTTTATATAATATCGTTATCATTGCTGTTGAGACTATAATTAAAAGAGGTGGATAGGTGTGGAAAATATCTTTCTTTATCTCTCTCTCTCTCTTCTCTCTCTCTCTCTCTCTCTCTCTCTCTCTCTCTCTCTCTCTCTCTCTCTCTCTCTCTCTCTCTCTCTCTCTCGCCTTAAACGTTCGCGCAATGGCTTTCCCGAAGCCTAAGTCAGAGTTGAGAGCACGCGTTGAAACTTGTTAAATGAGAAAGTTTTAAAAAATGTGAAGAAATATTAACCGTCAATTAACTTTGTGTCCTGTCCCTGCATAGGTAAGGAGGTTGGTTGGTAGGTAGGTAGGTAGGTAAGTAGGTAGGAAGGGAGGGAGTGAAGAAAGAGTTTATGAACGTTAGAGAAGAAGAGAAAATAGAGAGTGAAAGGACGCGCAGAAGAGAGAATGGAGAAAAGAATACATATATAACCAGACGAAAACAAGACAAGAATAGAAGCAAAAAAACAAAGACAACAAAGTAATCATTTCTCCTTCATCTCCTTCACCATCCCTATCATCGTAACCATCACCATAATCACCCTCATCATCCTCATCATCATCAACCTGCTCCTTGCAACATCAGCAACGGCAACAACGGGATGCAACCGAGACCCGTGGAAGCAACATGCCCGGCCAGCACTTGCAACAGGATGAAATATTAAACCGCGGATTGAAAACATGTTCTTACCGGGGTCCGAGTGTAACTACCCGTACACATGCAAACACAAGAGGGGGGGGGGGGGGGAGGAGGGGAGGTAAGGAAGGTGAGGTGGGGAGGTGGGGAGGGGATGTGTGTCTGTGATTGTGTGTGACTGTGTGTGACTGTGTGTGTGTGTGTGTGTGTGTGTGTGTGTGTGTGTGTGTTATGTTGCGTGTGTGTGTGTGTGTGTGTGTGTGTGTTGTGTGTTGTGTGTGTGTGTGTGTATGAGTGTGTGTGTTTGTGTTTGTGTTTGTATGTGTATGTGTGTGTGTGTGTGCGCTGCCTGTTGTTTGCGTGCGCGTAATGTATTATATCAACATGTTTACGTGTGCGTATCCATATACCTATAAATAAATATATTCACACATTTACATTCTTATATATGCATATCCACAAGCATACAAATACATACATAAATATCTCCATCAATATGCAACACACGTAAGAGCATATAAACAAAAATATATATACACATACATCTCTACACATATATACCTCCCCCCCCCACACACACACACACACAAAATGTACGTGTGTGCAGAGACTGGCAGTGTTATGAGCCCCACAAGAGAACAAGTCCCCCCCCCCCCACATCTCCTATACTTCCCCCTCCTATCCCCCTCCCCCTACCCCTCCCCCCATATCCCCAATCCCGGCTGTGACAGCGTCCCCTCCCCTTCCCCCCTCCCCCCCATGTAACAGTACCCCGCCTGGCTTCGGGTCCTTCATAGGTTTCCGATAAACTGCAGATTTCGCGTCTTTATTAACCGCCTTTTTTATGCAGCTTTAGAGCAATTAGGGACCGCCCAAACTGCCTAATTGTGCCATGATAATTGTAATCAGATCGTGTACCGGGACGCAAGCGAGGGCAAAAATTCTCAATAGTTAGTGTAAGCCCAGAAGCTTCTGACGGCGGTGGGGAGGGAGGGAGGGAGGAGGGGGGGTAGGAGGGAGGGAAGGGGAAATAGGGGGGGAGGATTCTCTTTGGTGGTTGGCTGGGGTTGGGTAGGTGGGGGGGTAGGGGATAGGGGGTAGGGTGACAGGAGGAGGGGGGGGGGGAGGAAGGAGCCTAAGGAAAAGGAGAAGCAGAATGGAGGTTCTAGGAGAAAGGAGCAGAGTAGGAATTTGAAGATGAAAAGGAAGAAGAAGAACGAGAAGAATGGGTAAAGAAAGGCGGAGAATATTATGAGCAAAACACACCCCAAAAAATACAAAATTAAATAAACAAAAAAAAACAAGAAACAGAAGGCAAAACCGATACGCCTGCAACAACACTGAGCAACGGAGCAGATGCACAGATGAACAGAACTGAAAGAGAGCAATCGAACAGTAGAACAGGTGAACAGTTGAACAATTGAACCGACGAGTACCTACACAGACCAGCAATCAAGCTGTTGGGCAATCGAGCATCACCTCAGACCGGCCATTCGGAGGCAGGGCAGCGGGAGGGAGATGAGGAGACGCAGATCACAGCATCACCGCATCACCGCCCATCAGGGCCTCTCTTGGCATCCTCGCTCTTTCTCTCTCTGTCTCTTTTCTCTTCTCCTTCTCTCTCTCTCTCTCTCTCTCTCTCTCTCTCTCTCTCTCTCTCTCTCTCTCTCTCTCTCTCTCTCTCTCTCTCTCTCTCTCTCTCTCTCTCTCTCTCTTTCTTCAATATATTTATCTCCTCTATCCGGGAACTGCCTTTCGACCAATACCTTAACGTTGCTGCAAATAACATCATTAGGGCTGGACTAAGTCAGTGTTTGGATCTCTAAGTATTACTACGAACCTCTCTCCTCCTCTTCCTACACCCTTCTTCCTCTTGCTCAATCTTCTTTTCCTCTTCCTCCACCTCCTTTTCTTCCTTTTCCTCATCTCCCCTCTCCTTCTTCTCTCCTAGGCTACCTCCTCCTCTTCTTTCTCCTCCTCTTTCTCTCCTCATTTACCTCTCTTCCCCTTATCTGCCCCCTCTTCCTCCTCCTCCTTCTCCCTCGTCTACCCCTCTTCCCCTCATCTGCCTCCTCTTTCTCTATCCTCTTTCCTCAACCATTAACCCACGAGACATCAAATAATTACACTCTAATATGCAAATAAGCATGTCTTCTCTCTCTCTCTCCCTCTCTCTCTCTCTCTCTCTCTCTCTCTCTCTCTCTCTCTCTCTCTCTCTCTCTCTCTCTCTCTCTCTCTCTCTCTCTCTCTCTCTCTTCTTTTAAATTATAGTTATCATACTTTTAGTTTTTTTTCTTAACTCTTCCTCCTCCGCTTCCTTTTCCTTTTTCTATTCCCTGTCTTTAAAAAGAGATAGATAGATAGAAAGATAAAGATAGATAGATAGATAGATAGATAGAGAACGATGGCGAGAGAGAGAGAGAGAGAGAGAGAGAGAGAGAGAGAGAGAGAGAGAGAGAGAGAGAGAGAGAGAGAGAGAGAGAGAGAGAGAGAGAGAGAGAGAGAAAGAGAGTGAGAGAGAGAGAGAAAGAAAGTGGAAGAGGTAGAGAGAGAGAGAAAGAGAGAGACAGAGAGAGAGAAAAGGGGGGAAAGTGGGAGAGGTAACGCTATTACACCTATTAGAGAGCCTATTAGCCATGCAAATTAGACTTGTTTCATATAATTCGCCCGAAGAAGAAATCGGGAAGGGAGTGATAAGGATGGAGAAGGGAGGGGGAGGGGAAGGGAGGGAGGGAGGGAAGAGGGAGGGAAGGGGGGTGGGTTGAAGGAATCCCCTTACACGGGTTTTGCCGAAGGATCAGATATTCAGCGAAGAGGAGGGAGGGAGGGGAACGTGGGAGGGGAAAGAGGGAGGGAGGGAGGAGAGGGGAGGGAGAGGGGGGATTTAAAGAAGGCAATTCGAGAAGGTTCGTTGCGGGTGGCGGCTACGGCGAGGGGGGGGAGAGAGGGGAGGGGAGGAGGGGAGGTGAGGGGAAAGAGGAAATGCACAGGTAATAGGGGACTTTGCAGAGGGACCCACCGCCGATTGCGGGCGAGGGGAGGCAGGGGAGGGGATAAGGAGGGAAGCGGGGAGGGAGGAGAAGGGCGAGGTGGCACTGGGAGGGCGTCGGAGGTGGCACTTGAAGGCCAATAGCACGGGAGGATATTATCCTTACCTCGAGTGGGACCTTCGTAAGCTCCCACTCCAATGTCTTACGAGATCAATGTGGAGCAACAAGTCGGTAATGGCCTTAAACTCCCCCCCCCCCCCCAATCCTCTACCCCCCTTTCCTTACTCCCCTTTCCACACTCCCCCTCCCTCCTCCCTCCCCCCCTTCATCAGTTCTTCTTCTTCCTTACTTCTTTCTCTCTATTTCCCCTTCTCCCTCTTTCTCTATCATGTATCTTTTACATTTCGGGTAGAAAACCGGAATACGACGTAAGAATAGATAAGTAGATGATGAGTTTCTGGAATTACGAAGCAGAGGCATAAGAAAATACGAACAATAAGTTGTAGTGATAATAATAGCAGGAGAAGCGACAATGGAAATAATGATAAGGATAATAACGACAGAAACAGAATAAGTAGTTCTATCTGTCAGTCTTTTCCTTCACTCTCCTTTTCGCAGTCTTTCACCCTCTCTGCCTGTAGCTCCTTCCTTCCCTCCCTCTCTCGCTCCCTCCATCACTCCCCCTCACCCCCCCCCCTCTCTCTCTCTCTCTCTCTCTCTCTCTCTCTCTCTCTCTCTCTCTCTCTCTCTCTCTCTCTCTCTCTCTCTCTCTCTCTCTCTCTCTCTCTCTCTCTCTCTCTCTCTCTCTCTCTCTCCCTCTCTGATCTTCATTCTTCTTCCCAGCTTGTCAACTGCGTGTCTTTCAAATTCCTTTCTGTTTCTTACCCTCTTCCAGTCACTCGCTCTCCCCTCAGTTGCAAGACGCCTCCCCCTTCACATCAGGACAACAGTCTCAAATCTCCCCTCTGTCTCCCTCCCTCTTCCTTCTCAGCTCCTCATCTTTCCCCTTCTATCACCCTCCCGCCATCTACTGTTCTTTATTTGTTCTGCTTATTCGTCTCCCCTTCCTCTCTCCCTTTCCGTTTCTTTCCTCCTACCTTCCTTTCTATTTCATTTTTTTGTACTTTTTCTTCTCCTCTGTCTTGTCTTCTCTCTCTTTTTTCTCCCTTTTTACTTCCTTTTTCCATTTTTATGGTCTCTTTAACTCTTCTTTCTTCCTCCTCTGATTTTCTTCTTTCCGATTACACTCTTATCCCCTTCCTACTCTTTCTGTATCTTTTCCGTTGTCTCTTTGCCTACCCCTCTCTTTCTGTTCGCCAACTCTTCTTCTTTTTTTCCCCTCTCTATCCTCGATCTCTCCCGCCTTCCTTCCTTCATCATCAACACTCCCCTTGACCCTTGTTCCTTCCTCTTCTACACCGCTCCTTCTCCCCTCCTCTTCACCCCCACTTCGTTCTCCACACAGCCCCCTTCTCCCCTCCTCCTCGTCCCCTCCTCGTCCCTCTCCTCGTCCCCCACATCGCCCCCTTCTCCCCTCTTCCTAGCCCCCTCTCCACCCTCTCCCCCCCTTCCATCCCCCTCCCACGTCGACAAATCTAGCCTGATAAACAGTGACGATTACCGCACTCACAAAAACCTGTAAGTCTCACGTTTTTCTCTGGAGGGGATTAGGAAGGGGGCCCCTCTCCCTTTCCTCTCTCACTCTCTCTCTCTCTCTCACTCTATCTCACTCTCTCTCTCTCTATCTCTCTATCTATCTATCTATCTATCTATCTATCTATCTATCTATCTATCTATCTATCTATCTATCTATCTATCTATCTATCTATCTATCTACCTATCTCATTTAGTGTGTGTATGTGTGTGGTGCACTCGTAATCCATATCCAAAAGGACAAGAAATTGGGGAAGAGTGTGGAGTGGAGGGAACAAGGAGGGAGAGAGGTAGGGAAGGAAGGAGGGAAAGGAGGGAGGAAAGATGAGTTGAAGAAGGAGAAGGGAAAGAAGAGGAGAGAGAGAGAGAGAGAGAGAGAGAGAGAGAGAGAGAGAGAGAGAGAGAGAGAGAGAGAGAGAGAGAGAGAGAGAGAGAGAGAGAGAGAGAACCGGCCCGCTACAACACCGCCGACGAATCTCGCTAAATGATGATATAAAACATGGAAATCTATCAAAATGTCGCTAAAATTTCGGGCGGCGGCAGAGGGGCTTACGACCATTAGCCGGAGCATCTCACAATTATGTCAATCAGGATGACAGCCCGGCTACCAGGGGGGAGGCGGGGGGGGGGGGGGGCAGAGAGGGTGACAGCCTAGGTTTCGGAGGGGGTGATGTCGAAGGGGGGAGGGGGGGAGGGAGGGAGGGAGGGAGGGAGGGAGGGAGGGAGAGAGAGAGAGAGAGAGAGAGAGAGAGAGAGAGAGAGAGAGAGAGAGAGAGAGAGAGAGAGAGAGAGAGAGAAAGAAAGAGATAGAGAGATACAACCATCACCCAGAACAACCCACGAAAAAAAAGAGAGAGAGACCCCAGCGCCCTTCCTCACCCCCTCCCCGCCTCCCCCCTCAAAAAACAAAAGAGTAAAAGGGTGACTCTCATCCCCCCCTCCCCCTCCTCCCCCCCCCCACACAAAAAAGTGAGAATCCAGGGTGTGTGTAAAATGACGTGACACTTAGCCGCGATCGATAATAATAACCATGATACAAATATATTATTCAGAGAGCCAGATTGGCCAGGACTTAAATCACAGAGTTATCATCATTACAGTTGTTGGTGGCGAGAGAGTGCATTACGATAATAATTGGCATCGGTTTCAGTTTCAATATTAGTAGCGGTGGCAGAAGTAGAATTCGTAGCAGTATAGTAGCAGTGATACTTTTGATAGGAATGGGAGTTGTAGTAGATATAGCGGAAATAATAGCTACAATGATATAAGTAGTAGGAGATATGATAGCAATAGTAATAATTATAGTTTTAGTAGTGGTGTAGATATAATAGTAATCATAGTAGTAATAGTAGTAGTAGCAGATGTAGTAGTGATGATAGTAAGTATAGTAGAA